>NC_092275.1:9999041-10091541 GCF_036320965.1 Panulirus ornatus | reverse complement strand
CCTTCTAACTTCCTCAACGACAGTTGCAAACATAAGGATGTATACATGGCTGTTTGTATATAAACACATATGTATGCTTTCCTCGTAGTAAGATAAACTGCTCCAGATGATGTGGAGTTAGTCGGTGACTGACAATGTAGACTATCCTTCCATCTGTTCGTTAGTAAACAAACTCATCACCAATCTGCTCATCCATGTTTGAAAGACCAACTGATCCCGGTAATGTAGGCCAGAGATGTGTCCTCAGGAGCCGTGTGAGAGCAGGACACTGTCACCAAGAGGAGGAGGTGGATTACGAGGAGCAGCAGGAAGGTATGTTACTCCAGTCCTGCCGATAGTAACATTGACTCGACGGGAAGAAAGACTGGGAAAGTTATTCAGAGCCACGGAATCATCTCCATGGCAGATAAGCCTCTGCTGGCGACGCTGACTGACTCAAAGCTGAGTTAGTCTACGACAGAAAATTTAATTTATTTTTCACAAAGGCAAACGTCCCATGCAGGGTTCCTCCAGATGAGGGGAATTTAAAGCCCATTTTGCGACCATTTTCCTCATTACGACCCGACAGTGCTATTCACAACTTCTCACAGAAGACATTAGAGGCTCTTAAAACTTGACGAAACTTTCAACAATATGATGGTTGAAATATTCCACACTCTTACATGTGACATGATTTGGGCGTTTGTCTGAAGACAACCTGGACGACGCTGTGTGTGTGTGTGTGTGTGTGTGTGTGTGTGTGTGTGTGTGTGTGTGTGTATGTCTTTACCTTCCTGTGCTCTCTTTCTCTCTCTCTCTTTCTCTCTCTCTCTCTCTCTCTCTCTCTCTCTCTCTCTCTCTCTCTCTCTCTCTCTCTCTAGCTATATGCTAGTCCTACTTCACGACAAAATCGCTTCGTAGATGCTCGAAGGTAGATTTTCTATCTTTTTCTTCATTCTCTTTCTCTCTCTAATTCATCCAAGACACATGCAAACTCATCCTACAACATAATATTTATTTATCGTAGAGAGAAATGATTTTATGAAAGACTATATCGAACATGGCGGTAACTCAGGAGATGAGGCAGACCAAACACTCATCTCCAGACGACTGTCTTGTGTTTCATCATCCTCGTGTCTAGTGGCTGAAGGAATATATCATCCTCATCATGCATCATCTTCACTATACATCATCCTTATCTTCACTATTGATCCATTAAATTCATGATTATTCCTTGCTCCTGTACTTGAAAAGATCTGTTCTGACTACTGTTAGAACTAATCATTTTATCATCATCTTATTCACATTGTAGCGAGAAGTGAAGGTGTAGACACTGCGCTAGCAAAAACGAAAAAACACACACGTGAAAATATTCTTGGTTTATGTGGGGAATTTCGTGTTGACATTGAACGCCGCTACGCCAGTGAAAACTTAGCTTTCCACAGCTTGTTAGCGTCAAGCTTAGCAGTTGGGCTCTACCAAGCCAAGGTGATACTGCGGCCTCCACACACTATATCTATATTTGGGTTATGCACACACACACACACACACACACACACACACACACACACACACACACACAATGTGTGTCTTCTGGATTGTGAGGAACACATGTTCTTGGCAAGTATAAACATACACATGTAATATCCAGGTTTTACATTCTCACTGTGAATAATGAATATTCCTGTTTTACATTTCACAGAGCCAGTAGGGTGTTATAAGTTACACAGGTTACAGTAAGATAGATGTATGTTAGCTATATCAAGGATTTCCTTCTATACTACACATCTATATAGAGTTACTTGTGGACTAAAACTATGTACATGCAGTAACTGAACTGTCAAAGAAATATTCAGTGATCTAAATAAAATTGTTTTAAATGAATTTTGTATTGAAATATGCTATGTCTCTCTTTGCTCCATAAATTATGAAAATATGGCTGTTTAAAAGACCCTCATGGCGGTAGTGTTATATTTCAATATGTTAAATTTTCTTTTTCAAACGTTATCTCTAATACATGAAGAATTCCGATTAAATTTTCCAATAAAATTCTTGATATTCTGTAAAAGATTTGAGAGTCTGGCGTATGAGCTCATTAGCATAATATATTCATGTTACCTGCTTGCTTCCGTTGCATGTACAGAGCTTGCCAGTCTTGTATACACTTCAAATATGGACTTAACCAACTGTAAATTAACTACCATGAAAAATCGACGAAAAAGATGAAAAAAAAAGAAATCTGAAACGTGTGTATGGAAAAAATTACCTTACGTCAGGATGCCATACGAATCATAATCAGATCGTTAATACACGTCAGGTTAGGTAAGGACTGGCTAGGTTAGGTTACGTTAGTTACGAAAGATTAGTTAGGAAAAGCTAGGTTAGCTGGGGGTAAGTCAGGTGACGAGGGGTCTGGGGAGGCTGGGCCACATTTCATAGTTTTCAATTTTCTTTGAAGGTGTTGTTGGTAATGATGGTGATGATGGTGATGATGGTGGTGATGGTGATGATGATGATGGTGATGATGGTGGTGGTGATGATGGTGATGATGATGATGGTGGTGATGGTGATGGTGGTGATGGTGGTGATGATGATGGTGGTGATGGTGATGGTGGTGGTGGTGATGATGGTGGTGATGGTGATGATGATGATGGTGATGATGGTGATGATGGTGGTGGTGATGATGGTGATGATGGTGGTGGTGATGATGGTGGTGGTGGTGGTGGTGGTGGTGGTGGTGATGATGATGGTGATGATGGTGGTGGTGATGATGGTGGTGGTGGTGGTGGTGGTGGTGGTGGTGATTGTGATGATGATGATGGTGATGATGGTGATGATGGTGATGATGATGATGGTGATGATGGTGGTGGTGATGATGGTGATGATGATGATGGTGGTGATGGTGATGGTGGTGGTGGTGATGATGGTGGTGATGGTGATGATGATGATGGTGATGATGGTGGTGATGGTGATGATGATGATGGTGATGATGGTGGTGGTGATGATGGTGGTGGTGGTGGTGGTGGTGGTGGTGGTGATGGTGATGATGATGATGGTGGTGATGGTGATGGTGGTGGTGGTGATGATGGTGGATGGTGATGATGGTGATGGTGATGATGGTAGTGGTGATGATGGTGGTGGTGGTGATGGTGATGGTGATGATGATGGTGGTGATGGTGATGATGATGATGGTGATGGTGGTGATGATGGTGGTGATGTTGATGATGGTGATGATGGTGATGGTGATGGTGATGATGGTGGTGGTGGTGGTGGTGGTGATGGTGATGATGGTGGTGATGGTGATGGTGATGGTGATGAGGTGGTGGTGGTGGTGGTGGTGGTGGTGATGGTGATGATGGTGGTGGTGGTGGTGATGGTGATGATGGTGATGATGATGGTGGTGATGGTGATGGTGATGGTGGTGGTGGTGGTGGTGATGGTGGTGGTGATGGTGATGGTGGTGGTGATGATGGTGATGATGGTGATGATGGTGGTGATGGTGATGATGGTGATGATGATGGTGGTGGTGGTGGTGATAGTGATGATGGTGATGATTGTGGTGGTGGTGGTGGTGATGATGGTGGTGGTGATGATGGTGATGATGGTGATGATGGTGGTGATGGTGATGATGATGGTGATGGTGATGATGATGGTGATGGTGGTGGTGATGGTGATGATGGTGATGATGGTGGTGATGGTGATGATGGTGATGATGGTGATGATGGTGGTGATGGTGATGATGGTGATGATGATGGTGGTGGTGGTGGTGATAGTGATGATGGTGATGATTGTGGTGGTGGTGGTGATGATGGTGGTGGTGGTGGTGATGATGGTGGTGATGATGATGGTGATGGTGATGATGATGGTGATGATGGTGGTGGTGGTGGTGGTGGTGATGGTGGTGGTGGTGATGGTGATGATGGTGATGATGGTGGTGATGGTGATGATGGTGATGATGGTGGTGGTGATGGTGATGATGGTGGTGATGGTGATGATGGTGATGATGGTGTTGGTGTTGGTGGTGGTGTAGGCCGCAGGCGCCGGTCGCTTCCCCCCCCCCCCCCCCCCCCTCCTCTCTTCTCGTCTCGGTCGAGTTATCGGAAATTATACATGAGTGAGGCAGGTCAATAACCTCCACTGGCCCACTGCCTCCCTCGGAGGCCTTCTCGCTCAGGAGGCACTTTATAGTCAGAGGACCTCCAAGTGAGGCACTGGGTCAACCACTGCTACCTCTGCCTCTACTATACTAACACTACTACTACTACTATTACTACTATTACTACTAATACTACTACTGCTTCTACTATTACTACTACTTCTTCCACCTCTACTTCTATTACTCCCACTAATACGACTGCTATTCCTGCTACTTCTTCCACCTCTGCTATTACTACTGGTAGTAGTGACTGTGTTGTTGAGTGGTTGGTAAGAGTTTTCAATGTATGTACGACTCATGGTGAGGTGCCTGAGTACTGGCTGGAATACATGTAATGTGCCACTGTATAAAGGCAAGGGAAATAGAGGTGAGTCTTCAAACTGCAGAGGTATAAGTTTGCTGAGTATACCTGGTAGGTTGTATGGGAGGGTATTGATTGAGAGGGTGAAGGCATGTACAGAGCACCAGAATGAAGAGCAGTGTGGTTTGAGAAGTGGTAGAGGATGTGTATATCAGGTATTTTGTTTTGAAGAATCTGTGTAAGAAATAATTAGAAAAACAGATTGATTTGTATGTGGCATTCATGGATCTGGAGAAGGCATATGATAGTGTTGATAGAAATTCTTTGTGGAAGGTCTTAAGAATATACGGTGTGGGAGGTAAGCTTCTGGAAACAGTGGGAAGTTTATCAAGGATGTATGGCGTGTGTACGAGTAGGAAGAGAGGAAAGTGAATAGTTCCATGTGAATGTTGTTCTGCGGCAGGGGTGTGTGATGTCCCCATGGTTGTTTAATTTGTTCATGAATGAGGTGGTTAGGGACGTAAATACAAGAGTCTTGGAGAGAGGGGCGAGTATGCAGTGTACAGGTGATGAGAGGGACTGGAAAGTGAGTCAGTTGTTGTCTGCTGATGATATAGCACTGGTGGCAGATTTGAGCGAAAAATTGCAAAAGTTTGTGACTGAGTTTAGAAGTATGTGAAAGGAGAAAAGCTGAGAGTGACTGTGAATAAGAGCAATGTTATTGGGTTCAGGAGGGTTGAGGGACGGGTTAGTTGTGATGTACGTCTGAATGGAGAAAAATTGGCGTGCGTGGGATAGAGTGAATTGGAACGATGTGGTATACTGGGATCGACGTGCTACCAGTGGACTGAACCAGGGTATGTGAAGCGTCCGGGGTAAACCATGGAAAGGTCTGTTGTAGACTGGGAGCTGTGGTTTAGGTACATTACACATGACAGCTAGAGAATGGATGTGAATGGATGTGGCCTCTCTTCGTCTGCTCCTGGCGCTTCCTCGTTAACGCGGGAAACGGCGATCAAATACGAAGATATATATATATATATATATATATATATATATATATATATATATATATATATATATATATATATATATATATATATATATATTCTCGTTATAACTACCTCACTATCAAAAGACCATCAGATCCGGTCAATATGTTTATAAATACTTAATCATACGAGGCTTCGAAGACGAGAAGAAAACTGTGTCCTTGACTTTCTTGATTCTGAAATGTCAACATCAAACATCAGCTGACCGTCGCTTCCTCCTCCTCCACTGAAGGATGCTAGTGACTCGGGACTGATGAGTGTTGCTGACCACTCACACTCACCACCCACACTCACCACCCACACTCACCACCCACACTCACGACCCACACTCACCACCCACACTCACCACCCACACTCACCACCCATACTCACCACCCACACTCACCACCCACACTCACCACCCACACTCACCACCCACACTCACCACCCACACTCACCACCCATACTCACCACCCACACTCACCACCCACACTCACCACCCATACTCACTACCCACACTCACCACCCATACTCACCACCCACACTCACCACCCACACTCACCACCCACACTCACCACCCACACTCACCACCCATACTCGCCACCCACACTCACCACTCACACTCACCACCCACACTCACCACCCATACTCACCACCCACACTCACCACCCACACTCACCACCCATACTCACCACCCACACTCACAACCCACACTCACCACCCACACTCACCACCCATACTCACCACCCACACTCACCACTCACACTCACCACCCACACTCACCACCCATACTCACCACCCACACTCACCACCCACACTCACCACCCATACTCACCACCCACACTCACCACCCATACTCACCACCCACACTCACCACTCACACTCACCACCCACACTCACCACCCATACTCACCACCCACACTCACCACCCACACTCACCACCCATACTCACCACCCACACTCACCACCCACACTCATCACCCATACTCACCACCCACACTCACCACCCACACTCATCACCCATAACCACACAACCACCAGTCTGGGTCTTCGGTAAGGGTAGGTAATGACCCGGGGTCACGTAGCGATCACCAGTAAGGCCAATCACTTGTTTAAGATCTTCCGTCTTGCCCAGATAACATCATTACTGATCACTCTCTCACATGAGCTTTGCCCTGCTCTTAACCTTGTACAATCTTGGAGTTAGACTCTCTGTTAGCAACAATGATTGACCTAAACTACCAGGGATTTCAAACACCAATATCTCGCACTACATTATTCAGCCACTAAAATTCCCTTAGATCGCAAGTAATTCTTCATAAATCCACGAAAATTACTGGATAGGAAATTACAATCACATATCAGTAACTAAAAGCCTTCCCTTAAATATTAGATTTGTTAGATCACACACACACACACATGCGTTGCTGAACCGCAACAGTCACTTTTCATAATACCTAAAGACTTACATCACTAAATCCTTCCTAATAAACCAGAACCATCTCGCTCTAATCCACCAAGATATCCTTCTTCAACTCACCAGAAATTCCTATCTATAAAGCCACACGAATCTCTCCTCTACACCAGCTAGCCCTCAGCAGGAGTGATAGATCGAGGCTTTTAGGTAAATTGAAGATGGAAGGAAGTGGTGGTTATGGATAGCTGGCTTCACCGACCCTGCCCAGGTCAGGGGTCAGGCCAGCGAGGTACTGTGAGGGTACTCTTGGGAACTCTGAAACATCGGGGGAACTTTAATAAGGAACTCTGAGGAGTTCTAATAAGTTCCGAGGAACTCTAAGAGAAATCTGAGGGAGCTCTGCGGAGCTCAGCGGGAAGTTTAAAGAGCTCTTTCAGACTGGGAACTCTGAGGAATTCTGTGATTTCTGTGGAACTTTAGGGTACTCTGATAGAACTCTGAGGAACTTGGGGGAACTCTGAGGGACGCTGGAGAACTTTATAGAACTCTGGGGAAGTCCTGGGAATCTGAGAAACTATGAGAAAACTCTGGAACTCTTCGTTACTCTGAGAAATTCTGAAGAATTACTGTTCGCTCACTATCTGCCACACATGCCCAAGTATACTTGTGTATATAGCTTTTTGAAAACAGGTACTCCCAGTCATGAGTCCTTTCGTAGCACACAAGTGTACAAGCTGTTCATCAATTATATACCTCATGTCCCCCAGAGAGAGAGAGAGAGAGAGAGAGAGAGAGAGAGAGAGAGAGAGAGAGAGAGAGAGAGAGAGAGAGAGAGAGATAGAGATAGAGATAGAGAGAGAGAGAGAGAGAGAGAGAGAGAGAGAGACAACAGTAGTAAACACTCAATACCAACACAGACAGAGCTGGGAGTCTAACAGGGAATCATCATTTGGACACAGGAGACTGAGAGCCACACTCAATATTCACCCCTGCCAGCCTCCTCCCCAAGGAAATGACACACTGGTCGTATGTGCGAAAAGCCAAATTGCTAGTCATACGCGCGCCAGGCCGTCCAGGGAATACTAACATACATTTCGACTCTTTGGCTTCGCCAGCGAATCAGAACCTTTGGCTTCGCCAGCGAATCAGAACCTTTGGCTTCGCCAGCGAATCAGAATCTTTGGCATTTCGAGTAGAGTAGAACTTCCTCTTATACAACCTCAAGGAAACTAGAATGACATATTAGTACGATCCTTGAGCACGATAGCCAAAGCCTGAGTACGACAGTACGACCTTTCAGGAAAACAACACGATCTTCTGGTCTGATGACTTGACCTTAGATCTGACCCTTGTATGTTAGGTCAAATGTCAAGTCAATTCTAGGTTTAGAAGTGCGCCCCTAAGTGCTCGCGTATCTTATCTCAACAATTTCGTTCGGCTTTCGGGACGCCCTCAAGCACCACAGGTCCGGACCTGTGTCGAATTTAGGCTAAGAAAAGCGTCTTGACCGACTCGGGCAGTATACCGTCATGCTCAAAAGGGCTTTACCGTTGTGCCCAAGGGCCGTACCGTTGTGCTCAAGGGCCGTACCGTTGTGCTCAAGGGCCGTACCGTTGTGCTCAAGGGCCGTACCGTTGTGCTCAAGGGCCGTGCCGTCGTGCTCGAGGAGTTAACCTTTGCGTTGTAGGTTTAGACAAACTGAATTAATACGTTGACTGGAGCGACCTCCTTACTGAGTACTGCAAGGTTATGAAGGGTTTGGTTCTAAGCTGTGGTGTTCAGCAGCCGGCCAGTGGTGGCGGGAAACGAGGGCATGTTTGAGATGCAAGTCCCTGAACTCTCCTCCACCGTAGAGTTCTTCATATAGAACACGAATGTATGTATCATGTAGAACACGAATATGTATATCATGTGAAAGCAACGAACACGTCAGACAAGGAACATGATCAACAGAGAACGAGATAAACAACGATAGGAGCAAAGCCTGTCCCTCCACCGCCCCACACCTGGCCAGGTTCCGTTCCTAAGTGGTCGAACATTCTGCCATTAACTTTATATAGAATATCTACAACTTACACAAAATATGTACTACTTTATATAAAATGTTTACCACTTACATAGGATATCTACTACTTTATTGGTTTTACTAGTACTCTATTATTCTGAGGGTCAAGACCTTCTCAAAACCTGCATATATCAACGTACTTTTCTTACATATATTCATAATGAAATTACTTTCTAGATAGAATTCTATCATATCAGAAGTAATGGAAATTCGTATGTATTATATTTCTTAAAGTATCCCAAAAGAATCTACAAGAAGAAGTCGAGACAGACATAAACAAATATGTAAACAACAGATGATCCATAACGTTCCAATAATCATCAGTTGTTCATTTGTTTCCTCTCTGTTTACAGGCAACTGTAAAAAAGATCAAACACAAGGTTTACAGCAGACTAATATCTCCCGCGTCTGTAAATACGTTGCTGACCATAATTAATAACGAGGCGAGTGTGAGGCGAGCCATAAGGATATGTGAATGAAAACGAAAACAGGATTACGTGTCAAATGAGAAACCAACCAGCTCTCTCCAACTTGGTTAATAGTGGAAGAACACATGTAAAATGCATCCCTTAAAGGTGAGAGATTAGGAGTGAGAGGTGAGAGGCAACAATAGACTCTTCGGGTGAGAAAGTGAGAGTGGGAGCTGCTCTCTGACCTTCATATGTCGTCACTGTGTGTTGCTGAAGGCAACCTAGACTTACAGGATGGGGTCAGACGGGCGGGTGAGAGGAACATTGGAATATATGGCATGATGGTGGTCATGTGGCACCTGACACACATGGTGCTGTCTTACTTGGTCTAGAGAGAGAGAGAGAGAGAGAGAGAGAGAGAGAGAGAGAGAGAGAGAGAGAGAGAGAGAGAGAGAGAGAGAGAGAGAGAGAGAATCTTACCACGGCTGACATCAGAATCCTCCACTTTTGGCAAGGTTTCCACCTGTCGTATATGACGCTTATCTCTGGCATAGATCCACAGATAAGACTGACGATAACAGCCTCTATACTTTGCATATAGTTCCCGTCATAGATTCATGGGCGATTACCTTATACATAATATGATCATTATCGAAAAATGTTTCCAACAGTTATCAGACTTGGCTCGTATTTTTTCCCCAAAGTAATTTAGAACTGAAATATATGTTCAGTTTTCTATTATCTAGATTAAGTCTATGGCTGATTCTAATCTTTATGATGAAGCTGGAAATTTATATCAACGTATAACAGGGTTGTTAGAAATGTATATATATATATATATATATATATATATATATATATATATATATATATATATATATATATATATATATATATATATATATATATATATTATCCCTGGGGATAGGGGAGAAAGAATACTTCCCACGTATTCCCTGCGTGTCGTAGAAGGCGACTAAAAGGGAAGGGAGCGGGGGGCTGGAAATCCTCCCCTCTCGTTTTTTTTTTTTTTTCCAAAAGAAGGAACAGAGAAGGGGGCCAGGTGAGGGTATTCCCTCAAAGGCCCAGTCCTCTGTTCTTAACGCTACCTCGCTATCGCGGGAAATGGCGAATAGTATGAAAAAAAAAAAATATATATATATATATATATATATATATATATATATATTTTTTTTTTTTTTTTTTTTTTTTTTTTTTTTTTTTTATACTTTGTCGCTGTCTCCCGCGTTTGCGAGGTAGCGCAAGGGTATATATATATATATATATATATATATATATATATATATATATATATATATATATATATACCCAGAACCTTCTTTCTGGTTTTCAGTAGTTTCGAGGGTGCATGCGTGAGTTAGGTAAGGTGGACTCCTTTGGGGAGAAAAGGCTCGCGATGACACTTTATCCTTTCCTGTCAGTAGACAACACTACAACCTCATATTTCAGGCGGAATCCGGTAACACCTTGAAATATCGTATAGATGAGGAGACAAACATATTTTTTGAGTCATTACCGACGTAGCCAGACGCATTTCCCCTGGTCTTATCTTTTTTTTCCCACAGGGCAAAAGATGGCCAACATCTGGGACAAGTGAGGGTTGGTATGCGTTGTGCCTTGAGATATATCACCATGCATCTGTTGATGTATACGTACGTACGTGATGACTGCAGTGTGTGGGGCAGATGTGGCTGGTCTGCTGGTGACGGTACACACAAGATACAGAGAACACAGCCTCTTTCTTTCTTAACTTTTTTCCTCTTCACTATGAACACACACACACACACACACACACACACACACACACTATAGACACACACACACACATATATATATATATATATATATATATATATATATATATATATATATATATATATATATATATATATATCCCCCATTTTAGAAAGTTAATACAAGGAGGGGAGGATTTCCGGCCCCCCGCTCCCGTCCCCTCTAGTCGCCTTCTACGACACGCGAGGAATACGTGGGAAGTATTCTTTCACCCCTATCCCCAGCGGGAGACAGCGACAAAGTATAATAAAAAAAAAATATATATATATATATATATATATATATATATATATATATATATATATATATATATATATATATAATTCCTGGGGATAGGGAAGAAAGAATACCTCCTACGTATTCCCTGCGTGTCATAGAAGGCGACTAAAAGAGGAAGGAGCGGGGGGCTGGAAATCCTCCATCAAGTTTTTACTTTTCCACAAGAAGGAACAGAGAAGGGGAACAAGTGGGGATTTTTTCTTCTAAGGTTCAGTCCACTGTTCTTGACGCTACCTCGCGAATATATATATATATATATATATATATATATATATATATATATATATATATATATATATATATATATATATAAAGGAGAGTAAGGCAGGCGTGGCTGCCCCTCCCTTAACTCTGCCATTGTTGTGGAAGGTTTTATACCGTGACTCAGCCCAGTAGACGGAAGCAACATGGGAAGTGTGTCGTCGTGAAGGCGGCCTTTCATCTCCTCACCACCACCATCACCACCATCATCACCTCCGCCACCACCACCATCACCACCATCATCACCTCCGCCACCATCACCATCTCCACCATCAAAGACCAGACCGAGATACAACACAAAAGACCAGAAGAGAAGAAATAATAGCTCTGTTACTGAGCCAGGCGATGTCACCCTACAGCTGTGAGCTTTTGTTGAGGCCGTTCTTTTATTAGCTTTTGATGGCAGGGATGCGGTTCTATTACGGTTTCTTTTGCCGTGTGACCACGTCCTGCAGAGTGGTCCTTGTCCCTCGGTTTGCTCTTGTCTTCACACGACGTGACTAAAGTTTTGCAGCGGACAACACATTACAACGGCTTCACTCTGTGCCGCTATAGCACACAGGCCCAGTGGTTATTATCGGGTGTGATGTTGCGTCACACTAGCCGCTTAGCGAGGATTCTCACAGGCCAGCGCTGGGCCACTCTGGGGAGGCGGGAAGGAAGTCATATGGGCCGTTCTGGAAGGCCCTTAACACAACCTGGTCTCAGGAGGGTCAGGATGGCTGGAAGTCTCTACCCCTCTCCCTCAGCGATCACTCCAGTGACAAACATCTTGTGGTACGCGAGTGTCAGATGCCATTCATCCATTCTTCACAGAGATAAGAATCGTCGGGAATACAGGGATGAAGGTTGTGGTGTCTGATTCTTTCCCTTCGTCGCTAAGCTTTGGGACTCCTTACCTCCTCCTGTTTTCCCCAAAAAGATACGACCTAAACCTTCTTTAAATCGCAGTGTTTCCATTTCTTTAGCTTTCTGATTCCTTTTTTCCTCACTGTTTGCTTATCTCTTTAGCTATATTTGATATTTCACACACACACACACACACACACACACACACACACACACACACACACACACACACATACACACAATATTATATATATTAAGAGCATGTGCGGAGGAGGGTGAATATGTTGGAAGTCAAATGTTCGAGGACAATATGTGGTGTGAGGTGGTTTGATCGAGTAAGTAATGAAAGGGTGAGAGAGATGTGTGGTAATAGAAAAGTGTGGTTGAGAGAGCAGAAGAGTGTGTACTGAAGTTGTTTGGTCACATGGAAAGAATGAGTGTGAGTGAAGAAAGATTGACAAAGAGGATATATGTGTTAGAGGTGGAGGGAACGAGGAGAAGCGGGAGACCATATTGGAGATGGAGTGTTGGAGTGAAAAAGACTGAGGAATCTGGGCTTGAACATGCAGGAGGGTGAAAGGTGTTGACAAAATAGAGTAAATTGATTCGATGTGGTATACAGGTGTCGACGTGCTGCCAATGAACTGAACTAAGACATGTGAAGCGGCCGAGGGGACACCATGGGAAGGTTTGTGGGACCTGATTGTGGATGGGGAGCTGTGGTTCAGTGTATTGCACATGACAGTTAGAGGATGTGAGCGAAAGTGGCTTTTATTTGTTTGTTCCTGGCACTTCCTAAGTAACGAAGGAGAGGCAATCAAATATATATATATATATATATATATATATATATATATATATATATATATATATATATATATATATATATATATATATATATATATATATATATATGCAAGTATCCAATTGATGCAATAGTGTATGGAGCAAACGAACGATGATCTCATTAGCACACAACCATTCAAAGTCTCATATATATCTCGAGACCTCGACTGCTTTATATACTCTAGTTCAGTCCAGTGAGAGGAAAGCAATCAAATTCTTTCTGTCTTACACACGTCTCTATCCCTCCTGAATGTCCAGGTCCCGGTATACTAGTACTGTCTTTCACTCCATCCTTCCATCCTCCAGGTTCCCTGCTTCCATTTGATCCCTCTTCTTGTAACACGTAGATCCTCTTACTTTCGCTTTCTTACTTCATCCTCTTCAAATGCCTGATACCATTTTCAGTATACTCGCTCATCTCTGCCTGTGCTTACTCCTACATCTTGCTAGATCTAATACCGTCATTTCTCTCACGATCAACTCCCCTCACACCATAAGTGGTACTCAGGCATATCAAGTCTAACACGTTCACTAATATCAATACAAAACTTCTGGAACTACACTGCATTAAAACATTATCATTTTAACCTTGGTAAACCTTGGTAAACATATATATATATATATATATATATATATATATATATATATATATATATATATATATATATATATATATATATATCCCACGTATTCCCTGAGTGTCGTAGAAGGCGGCTAAAAGAGGTGGGAGCTGGGGACTGGAAATCCTCCCCTCCAGTTTTTACTTTTTCAAAAAGCAAGAGGCAGAGAAGGTGCGTAAGTGAGGATTTTCCCTCAAAGGCTCAGTTCTCTGTTCTTAATGCTACCTCGCTAAAGCGGGAAATGGCAAATGCATACATACATATATATATATAGGTAGTAAAAGCTTTGCGGAAGATGAAAGCCGGCAAGGCAGCAGGTTTGGATGGTATTGCAGTGGAATTTATTAAAAAAGGGGGTGACTGTATTGTTGACTGGTTGGTAAGGTTATTTAATGTATGTATGACTCATGGTGAGGTGCCTGAGGATTGGCGGAATGCGTGCATAGTGCCATTGTACAAAGGCAAAGGGGATAAGAGTGAGTGCTCAAATTACAGAGGTATAAGTTTGTTGAGTATTCCTGGTAAATTATATGGGAGGGTATTGATTGAGAGGGTGAAGGCATGTACAGAGCATCAGATTGGGGAAGAGCAGTGTGGTTTCAGAAGTGGTAGAGGATGTGTGGATCAGGTGTTTGCTTTGAAGAATGTATGTGAGAAATACTTAGAAAAGCAAATGGATTTGTATGTAGCATTTATGGATCTGGAGAAGGCATATGATAGAGTTGATAGAGATGCTCTGTGGAAGGTATTAAGAATATATGGTGTGGGAGGAAAGTTGTTAGAAGCAGTGAAAAGTTTTTATCGAGGATGTAAGGCATGTGTACGTGTAGGAAGAGAGGAAAGTGATTGGTTCTCAGTGAATGTAGGTTTGCGGCAGGGGTGTGTGATGTCTCCATGGTTGTTTAATTTGTTTATGGATGGGGTTGTTAGGGAGGTGAATGCAAGAGTTTTGGAAAGAGGGGCAAGTATGAAGTCTGTTGGGGATGAGAGAGCTTGGGAAGTGAGTCAGTTGTTGTTCGCTGATGATACAGCGCTGGTGGCTGATTCATGTGAGAAACTGCAGAAGCTGGTGACTGAGTTTGGTAAAGTGTGTGAAAGAAGAAAGTTAAGAGTAAATGTGAATAAGAGCAAGGTTATTAGGTACAGTAGGGTTGAGGGTCAAGTCAACTGGGAGGTGAGTTAGAATGGAGAAAAACTGGAGGAAGTGAAGTGTTTTAGATATCTGGGAGTGGATCTGGCAGCGGATGGAACCGTGGAAGCGGAAGTGGATCATAGGGTGGGGGAGGGGGCGAAAATTCTGGGAGCCTTGAAGAATGTGTGGAAGTCGAGAACATTATCTCGGAAAGCAAAAATGGGTATGTTTGAAGGAATAGTGGTTCCAACAATGTTGTATGGTTGCGAGGTGTGGACTATGGATAGAGTTGTGCGCAGGAGGATGGATGTGCTGGAAATGAGATGTTTGAGGACAATGTGTGGTGTGAGGTGGTTTGATCGAGTAAGTAACGTAAGGGTAAGAGAGATGTGTGGAAATAAAAAGAGCGTGGTTGAGAGAGCAGAAGAGGGTGTTTTGAAATGGTTTGGTCACATGGAGAGAATGAGTGAGGAAAGATTGACCAAGAGGATATATGTGTCGGAGGTGGAGGGAACGAGGAGAAGAGGGAGACCAAATTGGAGGTGGAAAGATGGAGTGAAAAAGATTTTGTGTGATCGGGGCCTGAACATGCAGGAGGGTGAAAGGAGGGCAAGGAATAGAGTGAATTGGATCGATGTGGTATACCGGGGTTGACGTGCTGTCAGTGGATTGAATCAAGGCATGTGAAGCGTCTGGGGTAAACCATGGAAAGCTGTGTAGGTATGTATATTTGCGTGTGTTGACGTATGTATATACATGTGTATGGGGGGGGGGGGGGTTGGGCCATTTCTTTCGTCTGTTTCCTTGCGCTACCTCGCAAACGCGGGAGACAGCGACAAAGCAAAAAAAAAAAAAAAAAAAAAAAAAATATATATATATATATATATATATATATATATATATATATATATATATATATATATATATATATATATTATCCCTGGGGATAGGGGAGCAAGAATACTTCCCACGTATTCCCTGCGTGTCGTAGAAGGCGACTAAAAGGGGAGGGAGCGGGGGGCTGGAAATCCTCCCCTCTCATTTTTTTTTTTTTTTTTAATTTTCCAAAAGAAGGAACAGAGAATTGGGCCAGGTGAGGGTAGTCCCTCAAAGGCCCAGTCATCTGTTCTTAACGCTACCTCGCTAATGCGGGAAATGGCGAATAGTTTGAAAGAAAAGAAAAGATATATATATATATATATATATATATATATATATATATATATAGCAAATGGATGTGTATGTAGCATTTATGGATCTGGAGAAGGCATATGATAGAGTTAATAGAGATGCTCTGTGGAAGGTATTAAGAATATATGGTGTGGGAGGCAAGCTGTTAGAAGCAGTGAAAAGTTTTTATCGAGGATGTAAGGCATGTGTACGTGTAGGAAGAGAGGAAAGTGATTGGTTCTCAGTGAATGTAGGTTTGCGGCAGGGGTGTGTGATGTCTCCATGGTTGTTTAATTTGTTTATGGATGGGGTTGTTAGGGAGGTAAATGCAAGAGTTTTGGAAAGAGGGGCAAGTATGAAGTCTGTTGGGGATGAGAGAGCTTGGGAAGTGAGTCAGTTGTTGTTCGCTGATGATACAGCGCTGGTGGCGGATTCATGTGAGAAACTGCAGAAGCTGGTGACGGAGTTTGGTAAAGTGTGTGGAAGAAGAAAGTTAAGAGTAAATGTGAATAAGAGCAAGGTTATTAGGTACAGTAGGGTTGAGGGTCAAGTCAATTGGGAGGTGAGTTTGAATGGAGAAAAACTGGAGGAAGTGAAGTGTTTTAGATATCTGGGAGTGGATCTGGCAGCGGATGGAACCATGGAAGCGGAAGTGGATCATAGGGTGGGGGAGGGGGCGAAAATTTTGGGAGCCTTGAAAAATGTGTGGAAGTCGAGAACATTATCCCGGAAAGCAAAAATGGGTATGTTTGAAGGAATAGTGGTTCCAACAATGTTGTATGGTTGCGAGGCGTGGGCTATGGATAGAGTTGTGCGCAGGAGGATGGATGTGCTGGAAATGAGATGTTTGAGGACAATGTGTGGTGTGAGGTGGTTTGATCGAGTAAGTAACGTAAGGGTAAGAGAGATGTGTGGAAATAAAAAGAGCGTGGTTGAGAGAGCAGAAGAGGGTGTTTTGAAATGGTTTGGGCACATGGAGAGAATGAGTGAGGAAAGATTGACCAAGAGGATATATGTGTCGGAGGTGGAGGGAACGAGGAGAAGAGGGAGACCAAATTGGAGGTGGAAAGATGGAGTGAAAAGGATTTTGTGTGATCGGGGCCTGAACATGCAGGAGGGTGAAAGGAGGGCAAGGAATAGAGTGAATTGGAGCGATGTGGTATACAGGGGTTGACGTGCTGTCAGTGGATTGAATCAGGGCATGTGAAGCGTCCGGGGTAAACCATGGAAAGCTGTGTAGGTATGTATATTTGCGTGTGTGGACGTGTGTATGTACATGTGTATGGGGGGGGTTGGGCCATTTCTTTCGTCTGTTTCCTTGCGCTACCTCGCAAACGCGGGAGACAGCGACAAAGTATAAAAAAAAAAAAAAAAAAATATATATATATATATATATATATATATATATATATATATATATAAATATATATATATATATATATATATATATATATATATATATATATATATATATATATATATATATATATATATATATATATATATATATAATATTTTGAATGAAGAGTTCGTGGTTGGTTTTGCCCCAATCATTGTAGATTCGTTGTCGTCAGGTGGTTAGGTTAGGTTAGGTTAGGTTAGGTTAGGTTAGGTTAGGTCAGGTGGTTATCGCTGCCATGCATGACCTCAGCCTATCTAGTGGCTGCCATGGTGTCAGTTCCTGTACGCCAGACGCGGGTGTCAGGTCTTGTCAAATATTATCAATATTATTAGTTAAAGATAACTCTTGGTGTCAGCTACTTGCAACATTCTTCTGAGTCTTCCGTCGTGTTCAACGGTCGTACCGTCGTGTTCAAGGGTCGTACCGTCGTGTTCAAGGGTCGTTCAGTCGTGCTCAAGGTTGGCACCGTTGTGTTCAAGGGTCGTATGGTCGTGCTGTAAGGTCACACCGCATCAGGCCGTCGTGTTGAAGAGCCTGATAAGATATTTCCTCCAACTGATCTGTCCTCACCACCAGGCTACGACCCCACCCACCCTCAGTGTTATGCGAACTTCCTTTAAGAAGTGACCTTAAGTTTACCACTAGAGCGGGAGGTGAGCCCTTGAGAGCATCACTTATGGTCAGCTATGAAGCAATACCTGACACACCACAGAGAAGCAATACCTCACACACACCAGAGAGAGGAGACAAAATATATAATGATTATAGATATACCAACGTCCTTCCATATGCCATATGTTAATCGTTGTGGTTTTGTCTGTCTCTCTGTCTGTGTGTCTGTATCTTTGTCTCCCCCCCCTCTTAGTGTTTCTATTACATCAGGCTTTTCTGGTTTTTCTTCTCTGTTTCTTAACCCTGTCTCCAACCCCCCCTCACCCTCTCTCTCTTTTCCCCCTTTTTCGTTTATCTGTCTCTTCCTCTGTCTTTCTGTCTGTCTAGTTTTTTCTTCCTTCTCCCTCCTTTTCTTCTTCTTTCTCTTCCTCTCCCTTCCTCCCTCACCCTGGCGACCTGACTCCCTCCTTACTCTCACTCACCACCCGGCTGGTTAATGGTCCTTAGCCTTGTGCCTGGCCTAATGTCCCGTGCTGATAACCTTCGCTCCACTGCCTCCACCCCTCCACCTCCTCCACCCCATCCACCTCATCCACACCATCCACCTCCTCAACCCCATCCACCTCTTCCATACCACCTAATCCACACCATCCACCTCCTCAACTACACCCCACCTCCTTCACCCAATCTACCTCCTTCACACCATCCACCTTCCCAACTCCATCCACCTCCTCAACTCCCACCATACATGAGATATACTGTTACTCCAGCTATTGGTATAGTATACTAGAGGTATATACTAATATACTCTGAGGTTGGTGTACTTAAGTAGGAACCACATATGCGTCATTCACTTGAGGTCAAGTGTTGGGTACTCGTGTTGTAGTTAGTAATCAACAATAACCATCAGTGTCACGGTGTTTACTGTTTGACTTTATCTTGGAAATACGGGAAATAAGAACATCATCCTTGATTATTTAACATTTCATTTATTCTTCATGATTGTCACTGAATATAATCATAATCAAGGGTTCTGCTGCAACACAACTGTGATCACTTGAGTATTATAACTTTATATACCTTAGGTAATCACATAATATAGTTCTGAAATCATGCACTGTGTAACTATGATATATCTTATGATAAAAAACTGATGATTCTAATATTCACGATTATGCTGGAAACGTCGATCACCGACCTTCGACCTCCTTCCTTCATCGTCCAGAAGCAGAGGCATCACACAGTCTCCTTCACTCGGCCTTGCCCTTGCTTGTCCTTGCCCTTATCCTTGGTGACCTCACACACTCCTACAGGTAGCCACTCACTTCCCTCACATAATGTGCCTCATAACATACCCAGCCACATACCTCACATAATGTGCCTCATAACATACCCAGCCACATACCTCACATGATGTGCCTCATAACATACCCAGCCACATACCTCACATAATGTGCCTCATAACATACCCAGTCACATACCTCACAATTTTCCACAATATTCAAGATTCTCTCTGGATTCAGAGCCTCATTCTTTCCTTACACAGAGAAGCTGTGGAATTTCCTTCCTTCCTTCGTCTCCCCCCTTTGCCCTTCCCATCGTGCAGCGTCGGCACAACCTACACACACCGAGGATCTCTGGTTATTCCCTCTTGTGTCGTTCCTTCTTCCTGACTTCTCATTACTTTACCATTGGTCCCACATGACCACGACTGGGCCATGTTACTACCCGTCTGAACACGACCATTACAAGAAACAATCTCCACCAAACCCTTGTACACTTCACTGTACATCGTGAATTTTCACCGACTATGCCACACATCACACTATGATCCCCACCTCCCACACACCGTTATCTGTGCCACACATCACACTATGATCCCCACCTCCCACACACCGTTATCTTGCTCGTCTTATCTTTTATCTTCAACTTTTTTCACCATCTTTCACCTCCATTAGAGTTGCCTGTTGTGCCTATGACTCCACCCAGTGACACTATTTGGTTCACAACAGATCCTTGCTTCCCAGTCTCTGCCAATATTGGAAGTAACTATCTCTATGTACGTATTCTCCTCCCCCACCTTAGCGAGGTAGCGTCAGAAACAAACGTATGAACCTGAGAGGAAACAAAAAGAAACTGCTCAGCTCCGTCATCTGTTACTGCCCTGTGGTGGCAATACAAGAGGGGAGGAGGGAATTTCCATCCTCCCTCCCCCGCTCCAAGTCACCCTCTACCACACGTATCAGATAATAATAATAATGATAATAATTATAAGATACTACCACTACTAATGATATTAATGAAAGTGATAATGATACTGTACTACAATTACTACTAGCACTACTGCAAACATTGATAATAATAACAATAATACACTACTACCATCATTATTAAACAGCATGACTAACTGGTCACCTAACTGATGAATTACTATATAGAAGCCAACTACACAGCTAACGAGCTAAGGAAACTAACTAACCAGCTAAATGAGAAACTAGTGACTAATTAACCACCTCCCTGTTAAAGCACCGTACTAACTGCCTGGTTAACTGAGGAAACCAACCACTTAATTGGATTGACCAACCAGTCAACAAGACCACTTTGACTGGCTGTTCCACCCCAGTACTTCCCTCAGGAGGCGTCTCTCTCCCGGGAAAATACAGCTTCGCGAGAACTGACGATGCAGCAGCAACACAAGTCGACATCACTAATGAAGGTGGTAATGATGCCCGCTCGCTGCATGAGGCTCGGGTGAGGCCACTCATCCTCACACCTCATCAAGGGTTTGCCCTCACTCAACCCCACGAACATGACGGCTTAATTTAACCTCTTCAGTACCACAATGGATCAAGAACGACGACTCAAACCTTCAGTTGCGAACCCAACGGTGGTACTCAAGGGTTACGCCGCCATGATGAAATAGTTAAGGTAAACAGAGAGTTATGAAGCTGGCAATAAGGTCGTGGCCTTGAAGCATTATACGATGGGAAAGGTTCCGCAATTTAGTGTTGTGGATCATTATGCTAAAAATGAGGGTTCGACACCCGCTCAATACACGATTATTCGGTAAAGCAACTTAGAGCTACCTTATGATATCATTCACAGATAGCTTATCAGTGAAAGATGGCTAGTGTTATCATTCAGAGATAACGCATGATATTATCTAGCTATAGCTTATCATTCAGAGACATCACATGTTATCATCTACAGATACCGTATATCATCATTCACAGATAAAGTTCGATGTGAGGTCAGCTAATTCAAATCATGCAGGAGTTGAGAATTTTGTATTATCAAAGATACTTATCTCCTACAGGATAAAGATACTTTTTAAAGATAGGGTGATCGTATCAGGGGTGTCAGGTGCACAGGGTCGTGGATGACCCCCTGCATGGAACGTAATTTCTAGTTCTTTTCTCCCAGGATGATCCTGATCAGACTTCAGACTCGTCAATATAAGAGATGTCACACTCTTGTGTTCTTGATCAACCTTACAGATGTGGCAGCAGAGTAGGAGGCAGGAGGGAGATATGATATATTATACACCTAGTGTAGCGACAACAGAATACATTATACTCCTGGTGTAGCGACAACAGAATACATTATACACCTAGTGTAGCGCCAATAGAATACATCTAATTGGTCACAAATGAGGGAGTTGATAGTCTGGATTATTCTTGGTAATTCATATACTTTGTGATAATTATCGTTTGCTTTTTTATTACCATTATCAGTTAACAACTCTTTATCATTTATAGCGTTAACTTTTCCATGACCCGTAACTCCCTTCCTCCTTCCCCCGGGCCCCTCCCTTTCCCCCAGGCCCCTCCCTTTCCCCAAAGCCCCTCCCCTTTTCCCAGATCCTTCCCCTTCCCTTAGCCCCCTTCCCTTCCCCCAGGCTCCTCCTCTTCCACTAGGCCCCTCCCCTTCCACTAGACCCCTCCCCTTCCACCAGGCCCCTCCCCTTCCACCAGGCCCCTCCCCTTCCCCCAGCCCCTGGCACCATGGTCAGGGTCACCCGTCATTGTGGCTCATGACTCTTGTTTACTATACGTTTCTCTTCCCCGACCTTTTATGTTCCAGGATCATCATATGTACAGTAGCCACAACATGTATCCCTGTACCACCTACCACCCTGCTACCTACACTTGCATGCTGCCAACACTACCCACTTGCCACTGATAGATTCACCTATCATCTACACCCATCTACCACTTACACTAACATAACCACTTACCACTGACAACCACGTAACCAAACTCTATCTACACCTATACGAAAATATACCACCTGCACCCACCTATAGCTCACGATCCCACCGGCAACCGTCACCCACGTACTCTAACAGACTCTACATACAGTCCGCTTACAGCCCACTGTACCCACCTGCTTCCTACTTGGTCACGCATCACCACACGCACCTACCACCTGCATCCACTCTCTACTACCACCTACCTCCCATACCCACGTATAGTACACTGGTATCATACAGTTCACTCATATATACAATTAGTCTTACTGAAAAAACAGAAATCCTTTTGAAGACTAAGCTAACGAGATTTACCATTCTGCTGGGCAGCCAGTAGTGAATATCAAGTAGCAATTTGGCCTGTAAGGACCATGAGTTGTTGACGTGAATCAAGCTGAACTCAGATTGGTTCGGTAAAATAGCCAGTTAACCATAAATGCCAGCAGTCGGTATCCATCAGACCTGTAGTCATGTCGGCTGTTGCCCGCCTCGCCTGCTGAGAAATGACCACCAGCATTTGTTCTGTGGAACCTCACAGGAGAAATGCCGTCACTATGTGTGACTAATTCTGACCTAACCTAACCTCCCAACAATACACACACACACACACACACACACACACACACATACACTATAAAACTATAAAACTCCAGGACTCCGTAGGTGGATCTCTTGCAGGTTAATGGCTGCGCTTTTATCAGTAGCAAGGTAATGACGGAATCCTTTGCGGTAAGAAGTTCCTCCAGGAGACTATACTCCTCCTCGTCCACTGATAGTGATACAACCTCGCATACAAGTCATATTTTGCTGATAGGAACAGTTGGAATGACGAGAAAAGTTTTAATGGTTTATTTGTCTTGCTTCCCTGGTGTATTGAAGGAGGAGGGGCACGAGAGGTGGGGGGAGGAAGAGGAAGGGAGGGGGAGGAAGATTGTAAGAGAAGAAATGAAAGGGGGGGGTGGTCTGGTGAGGGGTAGGAGAGAGGGAGGGAGGGAGGGAGGGAGGGAGGGAGGGAGGGAGGGAGGGAGGGAGGGAGGGAGAGAGGGAGGGAGGGAGGGAGGGAGGGAGGGAGGGGGGCTTGATGCCGGGGAGAATAATACGTCATCAGGAAGTAAAAGAATTGACTAGTGGAGGAAGCAGCAGCAGCAGCAGCAGGGGAGAGAGGGAGCTCAGCAAGCAGGAGCAGGAGGGAGAGGAATAAGAGTGTGTGAGAGTCTAGGAGGGAGCAAGAAAAGACTGAAGGAAGAAGGAGAAATGCGTGATGGAAAGAAGGATGGAGTGATGAAGAAGGTGAGGATGGTTGGGTTTGGAAGTGACAAATGATCCTTGTGGCGTCATCCATCCTCCACACACGTCACACAAGATGGATGTCCCACGATATATAAGACCTTCCCTCGTTAACCCCAACACTCTACAGTATGACGACGGCCGCAGGTCACGCTGGACACACCACACAACAACAACAAACATTCCTCCCGGTCATCACCTGACCTGACACGATCCTCCCACGACGGTCAAGTAGCCACGGCAGAGTCTACACCTGCGGACGGCAAGATAAGCAGTGCCCCACCCCACCCACTAACCCCGCCCACTACCCCACCTGCAGCCCCGCCCACCATCCACAGAATCAACCAATCTTCGCGTCAAAATCATCCTTCATAAACTCAATGTTTCCCAAACCGATCCATGACATGTGTTTATACAATAACTGGAATAGGACGCCCTACAACAGTGAAAGACCGCCCCTTAACCCTACTGTATTAGTGAGACAGTGACCAGCAGTGACACTACAATAGCAAGGGTTCCCCTCTACCCTACTGTGATAGTCAAACAGTGACCAGCAGTGATACCACGAATACAATAGCTGAATTATCATCCCCGGTGTCGTTATGTCCATCTTGATCATGTGACAGTCGACTGAATCCTGTGGTTCTATAAAGCAATCAAATCAAATGGGATTTGTTCTGAAACCAGTACACTGTAGCTATGGTCTCTCAAAAACAATAAAATCAAATACATATGGGGGAAGGGGGTGTTGGGAGAAAAATATTATGAACATGAGGAGAGATTATGAAGAGGGATGGAGAAATATTAGCGGAAAAAGGGAAAAATGATATTTGAGAAATGTTTTGAAAGAAGAGTGAAAAATGACAGAGGTATGAAAGAGGCGTGAGGAAGAATTAAGAAAAAGAAATACAAGATGAATAAGAGGTGCGAATGAGAAATTAGAAATTAGATGACAAAGTGTGAGAGACCTGTATAGAATAGAAGTGTGAATGCAAGATATGCAGTGACCAGTGTGAAGTATGGCTGGGAAAAGTGTGACGTAAAAGAACAACGCAAATATAGAGAGTGTGAGATATGGATACAAGTGAGAAGCTAGAGTGTGATGAGAAACTGTGAGGATTAAGTATTTTCAAGAGAGAGAGAGAGAGAGAGAGAGAGAGAGAGAGAGAGAGAGAGAGAGAGAGAGAGAGAGAGAGAGAGAGAGACGCGGCCAAAAATACTCGCTCGATCAATAAAGGCGTCTGGCCACGCTGGGGTCTGGTGCTATCCTCTCAATTTACCTCGTGTCTGGCTGGTACATGCAGGTGTTACTTCTGCCTACAGGAGCACTGCAGGTAACACTGTAATGCTACTTGTCACCTGTACCTGTGACGTGTACAGTGTTCCGGTACAGGTGAGTGTAGTTGGTGTCACACTGCTAAGAAAGGGGAGGGGGGGGGGAGTCTTCTGCAGAGACTGAGGTACGTGATGCAATTGCAAGAACACTTCACGTGGTTGCACTGTCTCACGTGATGCAGTAGCAGGACCTCACGTGATGCAGCAGCAGGGACTCGCATGATACAGTAGGAGGACCTGGACCTCACGTGGTTGTACTCGATGACGTGATCCTGTCAGAGGCCCACTTCACGTGATCGTACCTGTCACGTGATCTAGGAACAAGAACATCTCCCACAGTGAAGTGTTACTTTTCTCGTACACCAGACAATACACTTTTCGTGGTATGTCACATCACAGTCACGTGACGTGGTAACACATACATTCTGTACCATAACATTGTATTCAACAACCTAATTACACGTAGTTTACACGTACCAAGACACTGCTACGTGACCCAGGAACAAGAGAGGTGTACGTGATGCTACTGAATTACTGGAACAGATAACACAAGCTCACATCACGTGATATCACGACCCGTTCGTACTAACAAGTAGCAACGTAACAGATTATCCTCCACGGGTAAGAGCGGTGCTGCCTGACTCAGTACCACGTGCCACGTCACCTGAGAGTAACGCATTACCCGGGCTCGTAACGGGAGCCACACAGGCAGCAAGGTAACACCGGGGTACCTCACACGTCACCTCCTATGTCATTCTCCATTTCTTCCCACGGCCATAAGGACAATATTCAAGGAGAAAAGATATGGTTATCGACCGTAATTAGCTATTGTGAGCGATGAAAGTTATTTTCAACGAACATGGCTGCTCCGTGCACAGGACCAGAGCCTGTAGTAATGCAGGGATAATGTGCATTATGACGAGATGACAGTAATGATGAGATGATACCAACTGACCAGGTACATACAGCTCTATACTATAGTTATGGCTATCTTAGATATGGACCCATATATATATATATATATATATATATATATATATATATATATATATATATATATATATATATATATATATATATAGATATATATATATATATTTATATATATATGTGTGTATATATATATATATATATATATATATATATATATATATATATATATATATATATATATATATATATATATATATATAATGATTATGTAGTGATATATCAGTGTACGTACGTTAGTACTACAGTGTATGTGGTGGAGAGATAGACCATCATGGGTCACGTAATTGTCTTCCTGTCTGACTACAGCTGACGACCCTCAGACCACAAGGTAAACACTGAGTATTACCCTCCACCTCCTGGTGGTTGTACCTCATCATCAGTTACCACCATTTGTCTTCCTCCTGTGATGATAGTTCTCTCTATCCCTCGAACTCAGTCGTGGCCATTTTTATTCTTTCCTGCTCGATCATATACTTTCTCTTGGTCGTCTGTCTTAGAACTATTCTCTTTCCCTCTGCCCAAACTATCTTATCCCTTTATTATTTATTCTATTTTCACTTTATAAGCCAATAATACTTCTGTTTCCTGTTTACTCTCTGCATCTATGTAATGATCTCTTTCTCTCTTCTATGTTTCTCGAATACAAACTACTATCGTGTCTTCCTGGCCTCTCTCACTCCACATTCTAATCTTAAAAATTCCATCTCACATCCTGATATCTTCCTGTGTTACTGACCTCATTTTCTCTCCCATACGTCAAGAGAAGCAGAGTTATTTCCACCATTAAATTTCTTTAAATTATCCAATTCACATTCTTGCCATGTGTGGCCACCGTGGGACGGCCCGCCTCCTGCTTACCTTTCGACAGCGTCAGCAGTACCTCAGGCTCCTCCTTCCCTTTCACCCTGACCAGGAACACTCCCAAGACATTTCAAACTCTGGACGTGGTCCAGCATCTCATTATGTCACTACACTTCGTATTCTGATTCATTTTCCTCGACCCACCATCACCATCGTTTCTCAATAATCAAATCAGTTTTCGTTACCTTTGTACAATTGTACAGACTTTCTATATATTGTTCATTTTTTTGTCTTCCATCTCAAAGTGCGACAGTTTCTACCCTACGTGCAGAAGTATTCACGTTCTTATATTTCCTTCCTTGATCTTGTGCCTTTACTCCTCTATACGTGATCACCCTAACATCGCCATTTACATTAAAGATTTGCAACAAATAAATAAGAATTATACACCGCTTCACCTGCACGTGAGCCTCAGGTTGCATCATTCGTCCAGACAATGATCTGTAACATCCATAAGCATATCTTCACCTGTCTCATCAAGTCATTATATCTACCTACTTTATGTTACTCTTTATGTCATCATCTGCATGATACCCCCTCAGGTGTTTCTCAGTGGATGACCACATCACATCCTCATTCCACCATCCTGCTCCCTCTTTTCTAAATCTCCTCTCCCTCTCCCCGCAAAACTTCTCATCTTAATTCACAGTAATGGCCCTTAATCTTTCCCCATAGACCTCATTCACTCCTGACCTAATCTACTCACGGAAAACTGATTAACTTAACCCCCCCAACATCAACAGAAACTGTCCAATCTTATTTCCTCGCCTCACAACACCTCGCCCCACAACACCTCACACATACTGCTTTCTCCATCTCACTGCTCGTGTGCTTCTCGAAGTGTTCACTCTCTGAAACAAATGACAACTGGCAATCTTATTTTGCCCTCCAGCAAGACGGCACGACCCTTGATCACGACCCTTGCGCACGACCCTTGATCATGACCCTTGAGCACGACCCTTGCGCACGACCCTTGATCACGACCCTTGAGCACGACCCTTGCGCACGACCCTTGAGCACAGTGGTACGACCCGTTAGCATTACAGAAAGACCCCTCAGCACGATTGGTCAACCTTTTAGCACGACGGTGCAACTCTTGGCCTTTGACCTGACTTTTAGGTCAGGTCAAAGGTTTGGCCATCATACTCAAGGGCCCTACCGTCGTACTCAAGGGCCGTACCGTCGTATCTAAGAGCCGTACCGTCGTGCTCAAGAGATGTACAGTCGTACGCTAGTGTTCCTTAACCATCAAAATATTAATCAATGTACGTGCCGCCCACCATAACATGGATCACATTCGCCTTACATCTCCTGCCATACAACAAACATTTACATGTACATACATATGTCAGCCGTAATATGTATATTAGAGGGATTGTATCTTCCATCAGTGGAAATATATTCATTATACTCAGACATGATTCCAGAAATATCCTATTCATTTATAGAAGCTTGCAGTCAACAAGGCTGCTAACACTGAGTCTCAAAGTAAAAACCACGCTCGGAATTATAGTCCAAACTTTCTGTATTGATGTATTGCTGTCTCACTTACTGTATTAATGTATCGCAGTCTCTTTTCCTTACTGTATTTCTCTCTCTCTCTCTCTCTCTCTCTCTCTCTCTCTCTCTCTCTCTCTCTCTCTCTCTCTCTCTCTCTATCTCTCTCTCTCTCTCTCTCTCTCTCTCTCTCTCTGGTGAACGCTACATGGTAACCCTCTCCCGTGGTCGTACGAATATGTAGGTATGCAATTATACACACACTCCCCCCTTCTCTCCCTCCCTCCCTCTCTCTCTCCCTCTCACCCTAGGTGCTGGCGAGCATCTGGTGCTGGGAAGCCGTCATTAGCCAGCTCCTCACGACCCAACTCAGCTGCCTTACTCGGCCAAACTCGAGATTATGCCACGTAATGTGGAGGCCTTGACCAGACCTGCACCCGTAGGGGGGGGGGGGTAATGCTCAGGAGTATATGGAAGGGGGAGGGGGATTTACCTCTCTCTGGGGAGAGGAAAGTCGTGTGTCTATCTGGGGGCTGGTCTATCTGTGTGTGTGTGTGTGTGTGTGTGTGTGTGTGTGTGTGTGTGTGTGTGTGTGATTGTATGTGTGTGTGTGTTTCACCTATATCATTTGTAGACATTGTTATCCCAAACATCGTCTCTCTCTCTCTCTCTCTCTCTCTCTCTCTCTCTCTCTCTCTCTCTCTCTCTCTCTCTCTCTCTCTTTATCTATCCATCTATCTATCTATCTCCCCTTGACCGATACCTACACTCGCCTATCAATTATACACAATATCCCCTCAAACCTGTCCTTGCAAATCTCTTCCATTTACTCTAACAATCTCTATCAAAACCTACACCCAAATTCATTCCAGGAACTCCACATCTCCATCAGAATCCTCCACTAACCTCTCTGAAATTCGCCAACAAAGTTCTCCTCACTACTCTCCATCAAACTCTCCACCACAGCCTCCCTCAGAACTCTCCTTCAAGACACGAGACTCAACATGAACTCTCTCCGTTGACTGCGCCTCACCCGCGCTGAAGGAGAGCCAATTATAAGCTGGCGGAGTGTGCCATTCTTGGCCGGGCTCACTGCCACCCAGACCAGGGCTCACAGGCGCTCACTGCCACCCAGACCTGGGCTCACAGGCGCTCACTGCCCGGGAGCTCAGTGCCATGATAGTTTATATGTTTCATTGTCTTAATTCTGATTCTGAAGTATTTCTAAGGCAGAGAGAGAGAGAGAGAGAGAGAGAGAGAGAGAGAGAGAGAGAGAGAGAGAGAGAGAGAGAGAGAGAGAGAGAGAGAGAGAGAGAGAGAGAGAGAGAGAGAGAGAGAGAGAGAGAGAGAGAGAGAGAGAGTGAGAAAAGAAGGAGAGAGACAGGAGAGTGAGAGTCAGAGTGGTGGGCTGGTTTGTGGTGGTAAGGGCATTAAGCCCATCGACTGCCGGGGTCATTAAGGTCATGTAGGTCAAGTTATAATCACCAGAAGAAAAAATCTTGAACACTCTCAGGCGGTGGAGGTAATGCTAGGACGACCATACACACTCCCAGCCCATGTATGGCTCTAGTGGTATGGAGGATATGGCCGAGGGAAGTCTTGGGAGGCGAACAGACAAGGAGGGAAGAGGGAGATAAAAAGAAGTGGGGAGAAAGATGATGATGGTGGGGAGACAACAGGGGAGGAGATAAGAGCTGGTGCTGCTCTGGTCCACGACCCGTAATTAACGAAGGGACAAGAGGAAATCCTTTGGTTCTTAGCACCACCAGGGATGTGTGACCCACAGGTTCTGTATTTCTTTTTAAAAGCTTTCTCAGATACAGTAATTCCCTGTAATGGCTTCACTGACAGCATTCAATTACAAAATATCGCTGGTTTATTTTGATGATTTTGTTTCAACTCCCTTATTTTAGACGGCTTTTCCCGTCGATCTTTCCTTTTATCGATAATTTTGTATCTACTTCCCCTCACATAATAGATGGTTTTGTATCTACCTCCCCTCTCATAGTAGATGATTTTGTATCTACTTCCCCTCACATAGTAGATGATTTTATATTTATGTCCCCTTACTTAGTAGAAGTTTTTATATCTACCCTCCCTATTTTGTTGATAATTTTGTATCTTCCTTCCATCGCCTTAGATTAATAACTATTGACTTTTCGAGGCTGAAAAAGCGAGTTAATGCCGGTTAAAATTCAGTCGACTGTTTTCCTTCAGTTTCCTTCACATTACTCGTATATTCTCGAGATTGTGTTACTGATTCCTTTAATGACACATGAGGACTCAGACATGTATTTTCATATTCATTTCAAATTCTGAAATTACAAGAAAAGTTGACGAAGTGATCTAGGGACTGTGAATGTTTATGTATTGTGGGTTAGAGGAGAGAGAGAGAGAGAGAGAGAGAGAGAGAGAGAGAGAGAGAGAGAGAGAGAGAGAGAGAGAGAGAGAGAGAGAGAGAGAGAGAGAGACTGCAGCATATAGACAGAATAATATTTCCGTTCCGTGTGATCTCTACTCTCCCTCTATACATAATTTGAGTACATAGGTTCGATTACCGATCGTTCGTAGATCAAGCAGTATTACTAACTATGACAAACTGTGAATTGCCTCCTTTACCTAATGAGGATAATATGGGTTAAATACATATGAAACAGGAGGTTTACATCTTATTCCAAAGTCAACAGGTAAAGCCAGTCATGGAAATCAGTCAATAACTTAGCAAAAAATTATCTAGATCCTACATATATATGTTACTGTTTATCATCTATGGATGTATCTCAACCTTGCATGTTCATGTCCACTGATTCATACTTCTGGTCCTTATGACAGAAAGTCCACGTCATGTACTCTTCACAGTGTTGTACACCCGACCTTCCCTAAGGTGTTGGGTAAAACAGTAATAAATACCTTCCCTTAGGGAAGCCTCACTCCCTGGCGACCAGAGAGCTCGTCGTAGCCTCCCTCTGCGCCTCCGCCAGGCCGTGGGTAACCCCTATAGACCGGTTCATAATAGAGACACTGGAACCAGTCCAAACGAGCACAGGACGGCCTGTCGACACATCAGGACACATGCCGCTGGTAGGCTGCGGTGTGTGATGATGGCCCGCTTTGTTGGTGTCTGGCTTTAGATTGCCATAGCGAACGGTCACATCTGCATATCTTGCTGCATGTGAATGGTCTGGTGTCTGAGGGGGGGGGAGGACGACGGGGGAGAGAGAGAGAGAGAGAGAGAGAGAGAGAGAGAGAGAGAGAGAGAGAGAGAGAGAGAGAGAGAGAGAGAGAGAGAGAGAGAGAGAGAGAGAGAGAGAGAACTCTCCTGGGAAAGGATTATATCAACACAATAAAACCTACATGAAAACAAGACCACAGGCAAGACTTTTAAGAAATGTTCAAACGGCCTAAAAAAATGTTATCCCTGCCTTTATGTCTTACCTCTCCACTACACGTAGGTAACCTTGTGAATGACCTTCTACAGGAGGGGAATGCCCTGGGCTACTAGAGCTTCCTCTATCTGGTACTCAGGAGCGACGCGTCCTTTTGCAGTTAGGCGGAGTTATGGCTATATGTACGTCTGCTGCGGGGAGACAAATCCTGAGGAGTTTCTTCCAGAGGAAAGGTGTGTGTGTGTGTGTGTGTGTGTGTGTGTGTGTGTGTGTGTGTGTGTGTGTGTGTGTGTGGTGTGCGCGCGCGCGCGCGTGTGTGTGTGTGTGTGTGTGTGTGTGTGTGTGTGTGTGTGTGTGTGTGTGTCTGATTACCTCTATCTGTAAATACCAGTTTCTATTGTTTGGGAGGGAGTTTTCCATCATGGGGCCCCCATCTCTTGAACATTCCCCACCATCATACTGTATAGTGAAGTCTAGTGATCAAGGTCACCTGAGCGGCCAGGCAGGACCTTAGGTAGGGTCAGCAGGGGTCATGGCTACACTGTACGTAACATGAATTCCGGGAACGCGGGACCGGAGGCTTGACCCCGTCACCATGACAACATCTCCACGACGCCGGCCGGGGCAATGTAAACACCAGCCCAACTTTAGCACAGTATCCTCATCTGGTCTCATCCTTGAGAGAGAGAGAGAGAGAGAGAGAGAGAGAGAGAGAGAGAGAGAGAGAGAGAGAGAGAGAGAGAGAGAGAGAGAGAGAGAGAGAGAGAGAGAGAGAGAGAGAGAGAGAGAGAGAGAGAGAGAGAGAGAGAGAGAGAGAGAGAGAGAGAGAGAGAGAGAGAGAGAGAGAGAGAGAGAGAGAGAGAGAGAGAGAGAGAGAGAGAGAGAGAGAGAGAGAGAGAGAGAGAGCACTGTACACAGAAACATTCCTTGCACAAAGTAATATCTGTGTGTACCTTCGTGAGTGGTAGACCCGGGGTACAGTGGCCTCCAGGCACGTGTACTCTCGTTAAAACACCAGGTCAGGGAAGTACTGGGGTCAGCACCACTTCTGCAGGCTGGTCTTGGCTCGTGCAGGTCGCTCTTCATCTAAGTGATACCGAGAGATGCGATCTGATATACAGTTAAAGGAAGGACGTTGGTTACGAGGTACGTGTACCGTGTATAAAGGTACGTGTACCATGTGGGGTACATCACGACACTAACACTCTACAGTGACTGTACAGAACCTCAGTCACGACCAGCGGAGAACGATGAATTCTGACACACTCTGTATCTCACGACGACAGCGGAGGTTAAGAAATATACAAGGAAAAATATTTTTCTTGACAATAACTTGTCATGTTATAGATTTTTTTCCTTAGGTCTCATTATGTGCCAAATCCTGCAAACAAACTCCCTATGAATAGCTGCGTCAGGGGATTATAACGTAAAGCTAACTTTCACACAAGCAAAGACTGACGCAGTGTTTTGTCTGCAGTAAACAGCTTAAGGAGACACACACACACACACAAACACACATCAAAAATTTCAATTTTTGATCATAACTTCCCGGTGAAGATGGTACTTTATACCCTACTTTTAAAGTAATTAATCCACTGGTGAGGCGCTTTCAACAATTTTGATTCCAGGCCTCGTAGTGTCGAATAGGATGAGACATCAATGAAACAGATATTAAGGAAAGTTGTGTTGTAACAATGGTTAATGTACAGAACGTAGAAGAGAAAGTATTACACGTACATTTCTGGGGAATGTGGTTTGAAACTCGTGTATACTTATGGAGTGCTGTTCCCGACGTTCCACTGATTAATACATCGTTTAGTAAATTGATTCCATAGTTGTTTTAAAAGACTTATCCTCTTAGCGATTCCCTAAGTTTACCTCTCTACTTGTGAAGAGAAAGAGAAATTATATAAATTCTCGTTAATTGTGGCAAAAGTGGGACTCAAAAATTTCATAATCATTCACCAGATTATTTTAATATCTCATCTATCACACGTCCTGAACTGAGATGTACAGAAGCAGGTGAAAGAATTAATAATATATGAAGTAAAATTGACCTCAAGGTTGGGAGTTGAGTCTTTGGCACCACTGGCAAGTGTTACCCCTGGTGGACACCGTCTGTGGGATCACTGTGTAGCTGGACCTCACAAAAACAGGCAAGGCTTTGAATACGTGGGAAGATGTGGGTGTGAATTCCACTAGTGAATGTGTGATATGTTATGTAAAAATGCACTTTCTTAAGCTAAAAAAGACGAGAGTTATTTGCATGTGGCGACAATGGAAATCATGTTTGAGACCACTGTCACGATCCCATCCGACGCCACGTCATAAGTGCTGCCACTGTGTTCCACATCCAGGGAACAACTTAACTGTATCAAACTTTGGCTCAAGTTTCGAAATATATTACCAAACGTAAGTTTGAGAAGATGTGCAGTGAGGAACCTTTGTCTTAGATTATTTACGAGAATAAACTGCAAGTAGGTGTTAATGGCAGCTGAAAAATGGGAAGGTTCTACTAAACTGAATACGCTGAATGACTTTTAGGGACAGGAAGTATCTACATCATCTGATTCTACGACAAAAAAATTGAGACAGTAATGTAGATCTAACGTGAAATATCTTACACAGAGAAGCTTAGGTCAGCGTGAGTTTCCTCGTGTAGTTGTGGAACAAATCAAGGTTTACAGGTTTACAGTTATGAGATTCTGTTGATGAACCAGCTGACCACCAGTTCTTGTGTGCTTCATCGCTAGTGTACGTGGTGCCTGGTACAGACACGACTGTGCCGGGAGTCATCTCGATTATTCACGGACAAAGGTATGACTTCTACGTCAGAGAGGCAGCGTAACGTACAAGAGAACAGCAGTGATACAACGGAATGTACGTGGGGAAGGAGGAACGCCCCTTCTGCTACGCCTACAGGAAGGCTAGCTCCATAACCGCAGTCTCCCAAGATTTCCTTTTTAGGGAGACAGAGAGGTTGACGAGGCATTGTTTAGGGGTGTAGGTACGCTGGAGGTCGGTGGTACCTGGTAGTTGTGAAGGTACACTGGAGGTCGGAGGTACCTAGTAGTGTGGGGTACACTGGAGGTCGGGGTACCTGGTAGTTGTGAAGGTACACTGGAGGTCGGGGGTACCTGGTAGTTGTGAAGGTACACTGGAGGTCGGGGTACCTGGTAGTTGTGAAGGTACGCTGGAGGTTGGAGGTACCTGGTAGTTGTGAAGGTACACTGGAGGTCGGAGGTACCTGGTAGTGTGGGGTACACAGGGGGTAATGCAGCAGTGAGGGCCCCCAGGACTTACTACCGTCGTCATGGTAACGTCTTCAAGATGTCAGACAGCGGGTAAACAACTTGGTAAATATAGAACACTATAGCTCGGAGGGTTGTCTACGTCTGCTACCATGGACGAGTTGGTGGTCAGATTGAATCACTTGACATCAACGGTGGATGAGTTGGGTGTGTCGGTCATCAAACAAGCATGTTACTGGTGATAACGTTGATCGACCAGTTGTGGCTGTTTACCACTGAAATGAAACATCTGGCTCTTGGTGCGTCCATACAATCCTCCACTGACTAATTAGCGTAATAACTTACAAGAGGTTGTCTAGTCATAGGCACTGGCATCTTTTCCGAGGGGCGTCTATGTCATCCTCCGCTGTGCCTTACATGTACTGACTTTCAGGTGGTTTTACCGCAGATGTACACAAGAACATCTGGTTGAAAGAGCGTCCATGGCGTCCTCCTCTGACCATTTCACTCTGCAGGTAAAAGTGTACACACGCGAGCCGACCCCCGAGGTTCTTGATATAATTCTCTTCCGGTCTTGCTACAGTGTTATCCTGACGGACCCTCACGACACTGCTGGAGCCTCACTCACACTGCCGCAGTGTCTACAGCCGGAGGGAGGGTCGTCACCGGCAGGAGAGCTGTCCAGGTCGCTCAACCTATACCGTTGTGTGGCGTCAGGGATGTCTACCTCCCATGACCATATGGAGACATACTATCCTGGTCTATGACGCTGACCAGAGGACTTTATGATCACAATTAAGTGGAGAGTTGACTCCCAGCACTTGGTTCAAGGTATAGCTTCAACTATAAACACAAAGGAAATAAAAGTGTCTTAAGATTAATTAACGAAGCACCAGGCAAGTTAGCGAATGGTTCAGATGCGTGTTTTCCTCTAGCCAGATTATCTGCACGAGAACGCTGAGATGAAGTGATACACAATATAAACTTATTTTCGTGGCATATCGGCACTTACGTATATAATATAAACACAAGACGATGTACAGAGCTTGTGATTAATAGGGAGGGAAGGTTTCAGGTCTTACTGAAGAATACTGTATAAAGAAACTTTTGAGTATCTATACCTCCACTGAGGAATTATGGCAGATTAGGTACGTATATCATCCTTCATAATATTGCGTTTTGTGTTTGCTTGATTGTTTTGAGCTTTCCGAAAAAAGAGGAAAAATGGATGACGTAGAGACAAAATCATTCATTTTGGATATGTTGAGGGAAGAAGGATATTTCGCTTCATGGATACATGTTCTGAACGTTGAGACAGAATTAAAGTACGACTATGAATTGTTACATATTTTCACCCGTCTATCTATCAAATCACTTCATCACTACTTTATTCTATTCTCAGCAGCAGTAACGGTAGGGAACAATACAGGCACCAAGGAGGGAGTCTCCCCGTCTGTGATTCATCACTTTACATCATCTCGCATGACCTGGGGCTGGCGGCGGGTCAGGTATGACCCCTGCCTGGTGTTGACAGATTCCAGATCTAACTAGTTTAAAAAAACTATCTTAGGAACTATAACTACGTTTATCTTAGCTGCGTTGAGGTAGGTTAGATGAGGCTTTACTGGGGTTGGATAATTGTTTCTTCCTCAGGTAAGTTCACAGAAACTTAAGCATTTCTCCAAGAATCCCCAGGAAAAGTTACTGAAACCTAACTTAATCTGTGGTAAGTTAAGATGAATAAAACTAGTTATATCTTATACAACAGATTCACGATAATGGATCTAACATTCATTAGCGCCGTCCATGGTGCTACATCACCGTCTTACCGTAATCTGGGCGTAATGGTATGCAACATGGCCACCGCCAGGCCCTGCTCAGGGGACGAGACGCCAGTCCTCCTGAGGAACCTGGAACATAACAGCAATGGATGACCATCATCGCTGGTCCTCCTCTCGCTTGGAACGAAGGATTCTAGAGATACTCTCAGTCACTCACATACGTGGGTTCGATCCCCTCGCCCGAGATGTGGATAACAAGTGAGAACCTTATATACTCAAAGGGAGAGGATGGAACTCCTGCTGTGGCACCGTCAGGAGATGGCTTTCCTTATCACCTCACCGCCCCGGAAGATGTACCCCCCGGCAGGAGGAACAATGCCTTACCTGCTGCTTACCAGATCACGAAGGATGATTGTGTGTGTGTGTGTGTGTGTGTGTGTGTGTGTGTGTGTGTGTGTGTGCGTGTGTGTGTATGTGTGTGTGTGTGTGTGTGTGTGTGCGTGTGTGTGTGTGTGGTGTAGACTAAAGAGAATGTGAATATAAGTACTGGATCTAATTCCCCTTCCATCTCTTTCTTGTCTATTTCTGTCCTTCGATCTACCCTCTCTACTCTCTTCCCTCTCTGGCCATTTCTACCACCTCCGTTAGTCTCTACTCTCCTTCTCCCTCACTGTCACCACCTCTGCTCCATCTGTCTGAAGTGTTCCTCATATCGCACCAACTGACGTCCAGCTCTTTCTCGTCTCTGGCTCTCCCAGCCTCTACTTTTCTAGGAAAAACTCTTCTTTCCCCCGCCCTTTCTTCCCTATAGTGCCCATATCTCCCTAAGTCCTCCCTTTATGAACCTCCTTCTCCCTACAGTCCTCCCTCCTATAATGTCCCGCTTACGTCCTCTCCCTCCCTCGCTGCCTTCACCACTATCAGCGTGCACAGGTCGCCTGCATTCCCACCACAGTCTTGTGTATTATTGATATCCGCAGTGGTGCGCGCCGCCACAACAACCCAACCCTATCGCCTCGCCCTCCCCTACTCCCTCCACCCACATGGGGTCACGACCCACCCTCGAGCCCGGTCATCACACCTGGTTACCCCACCAGAGGTCCGGGTTTAATGAGGGTCGTTTGGGGGTCAGGTGTAATTACCTGAAGACACGGGAATAACATGTACGGCTTGTTTTTCTTTACAGCTTGGCGACAGTTGAGCTGCAGTGGTCCGTGAGGAGGCCTCTCTGTCGTGTTGGGGGGCAGAAATGACGACTGGCCAGCACTAACCACCTCCAGGGTGGTTCTCCTGCACCAGCAAGACCCGCTGTATTTGACTGTGTACCACCTGCCTCAGGAGGCTTGGCTCCAGCTGGCCAATACTTCTCATGGTTCATATTAGAGATTATAACGTTGATGTGAACCATCACACGAGCGATATTACCTGATGTACTGAAGAGAATAGAATAACCAAGCTGAAAACCAGAGGTGCTTACCCACACCAGAGGTGCTGACCCACACCGGTGGTGCTGACCCACACCGGTGGTGCTGACCCACACCGGTGGTGCTGACCCACACCAGAGGTGCTTACCCACACTGGTGGTGCTGACCCACACCGGTGGTGCTAATCCACACCAGAGGTGCTAACCCACACCAGAGGTGCTGACCCACACCAGAGGTGCTACCCACACCAGAGGTGTTACCTAAGCATATAAACGCCTGTACCACGCGCGACCTGCCTTACATCACACGTTGCCTTGGTACGTACTGCCATACGGGCCTGAAGGTCAAATGCCTGACCTGCGGCCGGTGGATATAATCATCAGAGAAACTTTAAAAAACTCGACGGAAAAACGAGTAAAACAAATAACGACACTGCAGCGGCAGGGAACCCGTCCCACACGCTTTGTTGATAAAGCAAACTTACTTTGTATTTCTTCCCCTTTTTCCTTTCTTATATCCTTGCTTTTGCTTACCATATTTTCTTTTATTTCTCTAACTCACACTTTGTTTCCCATCTCATATACGCTTTCTCTCATTCTCTTCCTAACCTGCCTGACCTTCTCTCCCTTCCTCTCGTCTCATCTCTGGCTGGTTACCACACGACATGTTCTTTACTTTTACCATTATATTCTGTCCCCATTCTCTCTCCTTTTCACTCTTGCTTTACCTTTCTCACTCTCTCTCTGTAAGTGTCTCTTCTTTCCATCATCCTTTTTATCACTTCCTTCCCAGCTTCTTCACTTCCCTTATCTTTAGCCTACTTTCATCTCTTTCTCAATTTCCTATTTTCTTCTTCACCATAGGCACAGTCCTCCTGTTTGTTCTTAGTACCTTCTTTGTTTTTCTTCCCCACTCGCATAACCACTCCCTTCACCCCATCACAATCCCAGACATCCCTCCCTCCCCATATCACCACACCCATCACCCCATCACAGCCCCAGAGATCTCTCCCTCCCCCAACACCACACCCATCACCCCTGACCCGCATGACCTCAGCATCTTGACACAGACCAGAGGTCAACTGGCCACAGCATAATACAGCAGACGACTCAGGCCAAACACACCACACCATGCTAAAAACACATAATGGCTGCTGGACCGGATCCTGGAGGCTCAGGGGAAGAGGAGGAGGAGGAGGAGGAGAAGGAAGGGGAGGAGGAGGAGGAGGAAGAGGAGGAGGAGGAGGAGGAGGAGGAGGAGGAGGAGGAGGAGGAGGAGGAGAAGGAGGAAGTTAAAGTGGGGAAGGAGGAGATGATGGGAGAAGAAAAAGAAGAAAAAGGAGGAGAAGAAGAAGAAGAAGAAGAAGAAGAAGAAGAAGAAGAAGAAGAAGAAGAAGGAGGAGGAGGAGAAAGGAAGGAGAAGAGGTAACAATAGACCTCTCATAAGCACTAAAAATAGCATCACCATCATCATCACCATCATCATCACCATCATCATCATCACCATCATCATCACCATCATCATCATCATCAACGTGCAGATCTTACTGTTGTCATCACTACTGTTGTAAGAGCAGCAGCAGCAGCAGCAGCAGCAGCAGCAGCAGTAAGGCAGCAGCAGCAGCAGCAGCAGCAGCAGCAGCAGTAGCAGCAGTAAGGCAGCAGCAGCAGCAGCAGCAGCAGTAAGGCAGCAGCAGCAACAGACACAACAGTAACAGTAACTAAGATGGTTGAGGTGGTTTGAGGCAGCCTGGCATGGTGGTTAAAGATGGGGTGCTATTGGTGCTAGTGGTGGTAGATTGTGGTGGATAGTGGTGGTGGTGGTGGATAGTGGTGTTGGTGGATGATGGTAGTGGATGGTGGTGGTGGATGGTGGATGATGATGGTGTTAGGGTGATATTTTTGAGTTGGTCAGGAGGGTAGAGTGAAGGGGATGTAGGAGGACGGTAAACATTAGACCAGAGAGAGTGCTCGTGTGGTGACACATGATGCAGGTACAGTGAAGTGTGTGTGTGGGGTTCTCTGGTACATTCTTCTGTTGACCCAGTGAACTGTTCCTCCCCGTGAGCCACACCGTTGCTGGGAATCGAAGCGGTAATGACACATCAGGTGCCACGACGTCCGGGCCGGCGTGGCTGGTGAGCTTCCAACCAGGCTTGTGTATGTGAGTCGTGCATGGCAAGAGAGCCGAGCCCGCCACGCCCCTCCTGTGTGTGTGTGTGTGTGTGTGTGTACCACATGCCTTGCCTGGACCACTGCCGCCGTCCTCCTGACCACCTACAGTGCCACCACCACACCCACCTGACCACCTACAGTGCCACCACCACACCCACCTGACCACCTACAGTGCCACCACCACACCCACCTGACCACCTACAGTGCCACCGCCACACCTGATGGAAGTGGCCATGATGTCACCTTGTGAGCGGTTAGAGAAGAGTTCCTCCCTCATCTACTGGAGAAGAGGCCCTTCCTCATTGTTGGAGAATAGCTCCTCCCTCACCCGGAGGAGTTCCTCCCTCTTTTCCTCTGAGTCCTGCAACCTCTCTAGTGTTTTCCTCACGGTCGAGCCTGAAGCTTTGCATGCTTCACTTGCCACGTGCAGATCACACATGCCGCGTCGTCAAGAGTGAATGACGTCTGGTGCGTTGGTGACGTGTGGACGGTCGAGTTCAGGCTGGGGAAAATTGATCCTTGAGTATCGAGATGACACGAGGAATGTCACAGCAGCAAATCCAGTGTCTGCCCTGCGCGTGAGGCACGTCACAGTACGGTCCTGCACATGTGGGCACGACCGTCATCCCCAGCGAACTAACTGAACACGTCTCACTGGACTGATTATCACCTGATGATCGATCACTATGCTCTCCTCCTGTACTCATTTCCCCGTCACCTTCGTAAGTGCTGCTGTCTCGACGTCTCTAAGTGTACGAGGATGGGATGATCAGGGATTGGTTACTGCATGAGTGACGTCGTCTGCATGATGGTCACGACCCTGTGCGACTCTGGGACGACACCTTTGGTGACGGTGCATAATTAATGGTTACTGAGGCGGTACTTTGGTGAAGGAACTTTTGGAGTTGTGTTGGAGATGTTGGTGGTGGTGGTGGTGGGGGAGGAGGGGGTGATGGTGTTGGTGTTGGTGGTGGTGGAGTGGTGATGGTGGAGGTGGTAGTGGTGATGGTGGTGGTGGTAGTGGTGATGGTGGAGGTGGTTGTGGTGATGGTGGTGGTGGTAGTGGTGATGGTGGAGGTGGTAGTGGTGATGGTGGAGGTGGTAGGGTGCGCCTCACTCGAGCCTGCCTTCAATCACCCCTGGGGGCCACCCGTGGCAGCCGCAGACCTCAAGGTCAGGCTGGGGTGGGAGGGAGGGAGGGAGGGAGGGAGGGAGGCGGGGAGGGAACGAATATGAGGGAGGGGGGGAGGGGAGGGAAGAAGAGAACGGAGGAGACTGGAGGGAAAGATAGACTGATGAGGGATGAAGGGACTCAAGGGGTGGTCATTTGGAGGAGGAGGAGGAGGAGCGATAGGATGGGGAGGAGAAAGAGGAGGAGGAGGAGGAGGAGGAGGAGGAGGAGCCGACGACCATAAATATGAGGGAAGCAAGAACAGTAGAGGAGCAATCAAGAAAGAGGAGGCCCATGACCAAGCAGTAAGGAATCAGAGAACCACAGTCAACTGGATCAACATAACAGCGTTAAAGGTCCAGCCATTTGTATGACACGAGCAAAGTCGTCACATTTAATAAGGAGAATTTGACTTTGGTACGTAATTCTTATCACCATAGCAACCTTTTGAACACGATGGTACAACCCTTGGGCATGATAACCTGGTCTTTGACCTGACCATAAAGGGTCAGGATAAAGGCCAAGCCATCTACTGCTGTGGTCAAGAGTCGTACCGTCGTGTTTAAGGGTCGTGGCGTCGTGCTCAAGGGTCGTTCCTTCGTGCTTAAGAGTTTAAAGCAGCAAACAAAATCAGCTGATGCTTGTTTACAACATAGTTCTGGAGAGGCTGTGTTCGTATTCCTGCATTCATCACTACCTTCTTCCTTCTGCAACATCAATGAATAATCTTAGAGGAATATATATATATATATATATATATATATATATATATATATATATATATATATATATATATATATATATATATATATATATATGATTTCTTCACAAAAACAGTCTTATACCTCGTCTAGTCCATTATCATTATCTCAAGTTTAAACTCAAGTTATTCTCATTCTACACAAACTTTGTTCTCTCTAACTTGTCATCTTTATCTCTTCAGATATCTTGTGAACTACGACAGGACTCGTACCTAAATATTTTGGTCTTGCAAGACATAGGTCACATCTCGTCTGGCGAACGTGACGGTCAAACTTTGATGTGTGTATGTCGGATGTGACCCAACGAATGGCGGCTCCATGTTGTACAGGGGAGAGGGAGGGGAACCAGGATAAGACATGAGGAAAGAGGAATGTAGGAAAGAACACTAATGAATGGTGATGAAGGGGTTATGGAAATGAAGTGAGGGATGAGGTGACGATGAAGGAGGTGTGTGTGTCCCCTGTAACAAGAGATGGCAATGAGGAGCTATGTGCCTCACAGTAGGTGTGCATGAGGCGAAGATAAGGATATGAGTGAGTGTGTGTGTGTGTGTGTGTGTGTGTGTGTGTGTGTGTGTGTGTGTTGTGTGTGTGTGTGTGTGTGGCGTTAGCTGCTGGGTGGCTGGTGGTGAGGGGAGGAGCAGCGTCATCTGGCTGGGTCTATGGTTAACGCAGTGTGAGAGTACTGACCTCTCTTTGAACCCTCCCTCCCTCCCTGCCTCTCTTTCCCTGTCAGACTCTCTCTCTCTCTCTCTCTCTCTCTCTCTCTCTCTCTCTCTCTCTCTCTCTCTCTCTCTCTCTCTGGGCTTTTATTGTTATACTTCCTCAAAACTTTGTTCAGATGTTGGAGTGTATGATCAGGTTACATAATAAAGAATATCTTCATCACTCTGAACTTTAGATCATAACACTGCATTAATCACCTGAATGTTCATTATGATGCTAATTATAAGAATTATGACAATTATAGTTTGATGATATCCACAGTTCTCACTATCTACCGTAATCATCACCTCAATATCTCACCTTATTAATTACCATCATTACCATCGTATTAATTCCGTGATAACACCCCTCACTTACACACCAGCCTTCATCACTAATTATCATTACGTGCCATATAGACGCCGTCACTAATCGTGGCCACCACAGACAAACCCACATACCCCCGCCACACCACTACCCACATACCCCCGCCACACCACTACCCACATACCTCCGCCACACCACTACCCACATACCCCCGCCACACCACTACCCACATACCCCCGCCACACCACTACCCACATACCCCCGCCACACCACTACCCACATACCCCCGCCACACCACTACCCACATACCCCCGCCACACCACTACCCACATACCCCCGCCACACCACTACCCACATACCCCCGCCACACCACTACCCACATACCTCCGCCACACCACTACCCACATACCCCCGCCACACCACTACCCACATACCCCCGCCACACCACTACCCGAAAGAAATGACAAGAGATTTTTAAACCACAGGAAAAATATCGAGTCTTGAAGGCGTAACGTTAATGGACGAGGAAAATAGATTATTAGAGAGATCAGCCGAGAAAGTTATTCTCTGTAAATACGGCTTCAGAAAATGTGGTGGGGTCGCTTCACCGGTTCTCTATCCTTCTGAAAACTGTAGAAAACCTCCTATTGTTTTCACAACTCGTAGATGATTATCATTATTTTTCCTCCATCAACTGGTGTTGTAATTTTTTTCAAGTGATTATTTTTTTCGTATTATACAATTTGTCTCATTTAGTTTGTGTGTACAGTTCATGTGTTCCTGAAACTTATGTAGCGCTGCAGTCATTCCTATAGCTTTTGTATATATTCTTTCGTTCTTTTAGCCTGCGCATAATTTCTAAAATTCTCTTAGTGTGTTGAAAACTCCATTCGTTCTATTAGCTTGTGTAAAATATTCTAGTTCTTTCAGCATGTGCATAATCCCTAACGTGCTTTTAGCTTTTTACAATTCCAGTCGTTCTTCTGCATACTATAATCATAATGTTATACACCAATATTGATGCCAAAATATATACGCTACTTGTTTCTGTGGTCTAATTTGCCACATTATTTTTGGATCTTCTGATCAGTTTTTGATAGTTTTTATTATCTCTCAAAATTCCCATCTATGTATATGGTGTGTAGACAACGATCATTGTATTTCCACACTGCCTTGTGTCTCTATGCTTCATATGTAGCCACAGAAGGAGAACTGGTGTATAGCACAGAAGAAGAGAGATGTGAAGGGTATTGGTTGATGCTGTGTACTACACCTTCTCGTTCTACAGAGATGGAATAGTGATTTTGTTAGGGCTGCTGTATGGCCGGGTTGGAGTATGGAAGCTACGTTAGTACTACACAGTGTTGTGACTGAGAAATATGAGTATTGCATAGATGGTGTTGCGAGGGAGTCAGGGATATCTTTGTTGCTTATGTGGTGTTGTGAAGGAGTGGAAAACATCAGGTTGTATGGTGGGTGAGGTGAGAAAATGAGATATATCAGTGTTGCATTGGTGATGCTCTGAAGGAGCAAGACATATCAGTGTTGCTTAGGTAAGGCTGCAAGGATATGAGAAACATCAGTGTTGTTAATGTAGGGTTGCAATGGAGTGAGACACGTCAGTGTTACTTGGGCAGGGTTGTAAGGGAACTAAAAACATAAGATATGATTGGGTAGCGTTGTAAGGGAATGAGAAACATCAGTAATGCATTAAAAGTTTTTCGAGAGAATGAAAACATTCATGTTGTGAGAAGTGAAAGATGAAAAATATATTACGTAGAGAAAGAGAGACAGAAAGTTATGTGTCAGTTCTCAGAGGAGAAATCGCATATACATTCAATGACTCTAGTGTGTGAGGGAATGTACGAGACGGGTATGAGTGTGAATGGTATATACTGAGGAAGGAAAGAGGAAGCGGACTGTGAGTATATGTATGAGAGCATGAGGAGAGAAGTAGCAAGCCTGAGTTAAGTAAAGGATTTAGAGTGTCACAGTATCTTAACCCCTGAGCATGACGGTACTATCTCTGGTTATGATGGCATGGCCTTTGACCTGACCCTGAAGGGATGGGTCAAGCCAGATCATCATACTCAAGGGTCGTACCATCGTGCTAAAGAATCGTACCCTCATGGTCGAGGATCGTACCGTCATAGTCCGAACGTTGATGTTTAAGGATCGAACGTTCGTCCTCACGAGGTCAAGGAAGGATAGGAGGTACTTCAGTGGATGAAGGAATTCTGGCCTGACTCCTGCCCCCAGTACACGTTCTCCTCGCTCAGCGGACAAACAAACTTAAACTTCTCTACACGAGGAACAAACAAGTTACAACTTCCTTTTGCCTCGAACAAGAGAAGTTCTTTTATATTCTTGGTAAATAGGAGAACATGTTCCCCATAACTGTGTGTGTGTGTGTGTGTGTGTGTGTGTGTGTGTGTGTGTGTGTGTGTGTGTGTGTGTGTGTGTTTGTTTGTTTGATTACAATTTGTGTGATATGGGCAGTCTCACACTTCACTTACTGAGTCTGTTAATGATGCTCTTCAAGTGGGATATACGATAGTCTAAGGATGGAAAACAGTTTAGAGCAATTTTTAGGGTTTAGATTCTACGCCCTCTACATACAGACACTGACTGCACAACAAGACGAAATACTTGCCATATAATCTTAAGTCAGGAGGCTCAGACCCAGTACTGTGTTACAACACTAACCATCCCCGAGCTAAGCTAACCCATCATAACCCTCCACCAACCACAACACAGGAACAAAAGCTCATCCCCGTCATGCAATCTAGCACCTTCCACTGCCAGATCCTCACCCTTGATCATACCACACTGACCAGACGCACTCACGTGTAATGACTGACAGACGCAACACAACAGCTCCCACATCAAGCCTATCCTGAACTCTTTTTCACGAAACTTAAGCCAACCTAGAGGACTATGTAGGACGTGCTCTGGACACCAGCCATGCCACTAACGGTACAAACATCGATTCACCATACCAAAAGACTCCCCACGACCATGATGCTTCTTCCTCACTATGTGTACAGAATTCCTGTCCCTCGCCTGCCCTGCCTTGTACTCCCCTCACCACGAGCCACGCAGCGCAACGTCACGACACTCATTGACCTGTGGTGCCGCCTGGTGGACGTGGCTACGTCCCTAGGAGCTGCAGGAATACCAAAAAGGAAGGTTCTTGGGTAGGAGTAATATATATATATATATATATATATATATATATATATATATATATATATATATATATATATATATATATATATAGAGAGAGAGAGAGAGAGAGAGAGAGAGAGAGAGAGAGAGACCACGTGGAGTCTGCTTGACCCAGACAGAGAAAGAGAGTCCACCTTGATCCTGCTTGCCTCAGACACAGAAGGAGCTCAAGCGGAGCCTGCCTGCCTGCCTGCCTCTTGCATGCGGCAGAAAATCCATAGTGCTTGCTGCATGCACGAGACGTGTGCCGGGCCTGCATGCTTGCCACTCTGGATACACACCCTGATTGATCCCTGAAGGCATGAGGGAAGACTTGAGCTCGCCCATGGCACCGTCAAGCCCATGTAACTTGCTTTTCACGCGTCGGATCAACACTGATCTGTCCACAGGCGGGAAATGAGAATGACTTAATTTTTCTTTCCAGTTGAAAAGACGTTACATCTTTTTCGTCTTCCATCGATCTACAGAGCACATAGGTACCACATGGGGTCTTTATTACCCTTCCGTCGTGTGGTAAGTATATATAACATGAGACTCTCATCCCACTACCTGTTGGTAAGTAGGCTACACGTGCGCTCTCTCTCCCACAATGTGTGGGATGGGTAGGTCTCACATGGGCTACTTCTCACACTTTGCATGGAACAGGTGGGCTCTGCAAGGGCATTCTTTCCCATTGCCTCCCGCAAGTGTGAGATATCCTGATAGTTGAGCAGGTACGGAAGCTGGTTGCTTTCATCTGGATAAAAAAAGATTATCATGTAATCTGGCGATCGATCATAAGGTAACTGTAGAACAAATAAACGAGTAAGAAAACAAATCGATTCTTTATAAAGTATACAGGGTTCAACACCTGGCTAGGTGGGTTTGAACGTCGAGAAGGTGAAGAACAATGCAGGTGTTTCACTTGGCCAGAGACAAGAATAAGGAAACGTAGAGGAATCATAAAAAGCTGTACTCTCTCTTACGTGTCTGTGTTTGGTCCAAAAGTTGGATCATTGCTTAAGCTTCTCGTATCGTCAATAACTCGAGGTCAGATGTATAAAACTGTTCCATCCTTCTTGTTACTCTTACTGTTCCATCCGCTCCTAATGGTGTGTATTGTTCATGTCCGCTAACGTGCAGGAGGCCAACCTGGGCTGTGAGTGCTAGGCAAGCCAACCCGTTCCTGGTGTGTGTCGGAAGGAATGAGCCAGACGTGCTGGAGCGCCTCCCACACCCCTCCCTCTCCTCCTCCCCTCACTTCCAAGGACACGGCCCCTTCTCCGTCTTCCTTCCCCGTTAGGTCAGACCTCAGCCACCCCCCACGCCAGACCTCACCCACCCTCAAGGTCAGACCTCAGCCACCCTCAGAGCCAGACCTCAGCCACCCTCCCTCCAGCCACGGCGCACGAGAGCCTTCTTACTCCCTCTTCTCCCCCCACGCCACTTCAACGTGCAGGCAAGCATTTCTTCCTTCTTCACCCTCAAGCAAGCACACCGCCTCTCTCTCTCTCTCTCTCTCTCTCTCTCTCTCTCTCTCTCTCTCTCTCTCTCTCTCTCTCTCTCACTCTCTCGGCCGAACGCGCAGGGCCCTCCACTTCATGGTAATTCCCCCACTTCCCCAGTATATAGAGACTAAGCTCTACACTCCACTGACCCGTTTTTCCCCCCCCGCGACAACCCGTCTCTCCTCACAGCACCCACCCCTCTCCCTGCACAATGGAGCAGCCACCGTCTCTCTCCCCTGCTCCTCAGACAGCCGTCTCTCCTCACAGTTGGAGGGCAGCGCCAGCGGCCTCCTTCTTTCCTGGTTAGTCGTTGACTTCCTCATGGTAACGTGGGTCAAGCGCCTCTCCCATGCTGCATCTACGACATGGGAGGTGCCCCACCCCCTGACCGTGGAGGTGTGCCCACATCACCGGCTCACAGTGCATGTGAGACACCTTCCCTTACTTACCCCTTTACTAGAACCCGGGGCCTGGGCCAGATAACCCGGCCAGCAGCGGGCCAGCGGCGGCTCGGGCCAACTCTCCCGCCAACACCGTATCGCTAAACACAAGGTGGGCGGGGCTGGTGACGTCAAGATTCTCTCGACCAATCAGCGCACCGGACCGAACGCTTTTGCAGTTCATTCCTTAAATGAAAAATTAATGAGAACCACATTACCCATACATACAGCAGGAACCTGCCCATAATGAGGCTTCTGTGAAGCGGTTTAATGACATGTGGGATATTAGGAAACAATAAAATAGTTGACATTAAAAGAGGAAAGAATGAAATCAAGTGGCTGGGTCTTTAGTTGCCTGTTTTACAGCCTGCTGCATCAGCACGAATGGAGACACAAGCGGAAATAGGATAAGAAGAGGAACGAAGGGGAAACACGATGAAATATGTGAGAGGGTCGTCTGGGGTCCGACACTCGATCGGGAATGGGTTTGCCCAGTCTAGCGGTGACAAGGTCGGCTGCTGCCTTCGCCGCCGTCGTAAAATTCTGGCGAACGAGAAGCAGATGGAGCCAACATGGCCTCCACGGCCGATCGTGTTTTTCCTCGAGCAGGTAGCAGAGGAGGGAGGTCCTCCGCCCAGTCTTATACTCTTGTAAACATGACACGAGGAAGTCCAAATGTTCTGGCGGGAAATATAATGATCACGAGTAACACAACCGGACCGGGATGATAAGATTAAACATCAAAGTACAGTAGAACACGGTTATACGAATTGGAAATGATAGGAAGAAAAAGCAAAACATCAGAATTCAAAAATCTGAAAGAGGGACTTGGAAAGTCTGAACTAGAAGTCCTCGCTGAAAGCTAGACAACAAGAACAACACAACAAGAAAATAAATGAGATCTGAATATCAGACAGATGGAGACCCAGACCACCAAGATCTGTGGTTTCTGAAGGCGACAGGAAAAGGAACGCAAAGTGGCTCACTTCCCAGCACAGGGAGATGACAAATTGTGGGCAAATCGAATTTAAGGAAACTGGAGTTAAACTTGACGTAGTTTGACGTGGCCGTTGTAAGAATATCATTATGGTACGAAAGTAGACCAGTAAATATGTGACGTTAAGGTGACATATTCTGGAAACGTATCTTGAAAGAGTTAAGAAAAGAATCAATTTATACACCAGTTGAAAAGGCGTAACACAAGACTTCATCTTGAAAATGACCTATGATTTCTGTTGAAAAAGGAACTCGACTCTTAGAAAGTGGCGCCAGACTTTCCAGAAATAGGATTTGAATATTGATGTGAATTTTGAAATTTTGGGAAAAATATTTCTCAATCTTTGGAACCTTTTGGAAATAAGTGTCGGCTCCGATTATGGTGGTAGAAACAGTTTGAACTTCAAGGATGTGGGAGCCATCTTTGGAGAAGTATTCACACTGTTGGAAATGTGGTCCAAACCTCGAGCAAATGGTGGTGAAGTGTGAGAGATGATCAGACTTCCATCTTCAGGAAAACAAAGACATGAAACTTGAGGAAAACTGGTTCAAGTTCTGTGGAAGCAGAATGCCATCCAGAGGAAGATGACCTCAACCTTGAAGAAAGAGTCATTAAATTTTGAGGTGCACTATATATATATATATATATATATATATATATATATATATATATATATATATATATATATATATATTCTTTTTCTTGTTATTTTCTCCACGTCTTGATAGATTCTCCTGGCTTATGGGATCAGTCAGAAGGACTTTTTACAATTTTTTCTGTCCAGATCTTCTCATGTTCCTTCCCTCATAACCGTGTCCATCACGTCCCTCCATCTTATTAGCTTTCGTCTCCTCCTTCTATATTCCGCTGGCGTCACTACACACCCTCTCGTTGTGTTTTCTTCCCTCCTGCCTGGATGGCGTCGCGGGGGTTTCTCTCTCGTCTTCCTCTCCAACGACACTTCTGACGTATGTCAGGTTCCTGATGTCAGCATCCCATTTTCTTCTGACAATGGTGTTTACTAACATTTATCTTCATCCTGCATAAGTATGTTTTCTTTCTTATCGGTATTGGTCCAACCAGAATGGCGGATGGACCGCCAGATAACATGGCTTTCACTTTAATAGATATCTGGTCAGGTATGAGGTGTGGAGTTGCTTTATACTTCATTCATTCTGCCTTACTCTCCCTGATCCCCAACTCTGAGTCACCTGCTTCGTTCAGTACTGGACTTTTGTCCTTGTTATGTCCTTGATATGTCCTGAACATGTCCTTATTATTTCCTTGTTATGTCCTTGTTATGTCCTTGTTATGTTTGCTTCCTCGTTGATGTACTGTTCCTTCCTTGTTATGTCTCTGATATTCACCATCACCTCTTTAAGTTTTCACATCAACATTCACTCCTCTCTCATGGGTCTGATGATCGTTATATTTAACGTAATTCTTTTTCTGTTATTTGTCTGTTGTTAAAGAATCATCTGCCAGGGTGTAGCACCTCCTACTACCATGCCCAGCTGCGCCTCCATCTGCCAAGGGCCACATACGTGTGGTGGGAGTGTGTGTGTTGGATTACAATTATCCTTCGTACCTGAAGTTGTTGAAGGGTTTTCAGGTCGTGGTTATAGGTTGACCTGAGCTTGGCCTCTACCAGTTTGACAGACGTAAATCTTTCGTTCATTCTTTCTTTCATTCTCCTCCCTTTGATATGTTTATATATATATATATATATATATATATATATATATATATATATATATATATATATATATATATATATATATATATAATCATGTTGAATGACACTGTTTTTCTACATGTTGCCGCATGAATGTAATTCTTTTTTGGGGGAGCAGAGGGCCCGATGGCTTAAAAAAAAAGGCGACGCCCATATTGTTACATATTCCCTCCATACTTACAAGTAAGCAACCAATATATTCATTCCAGATACATTTGTGCAAAGTATGGAAGTAATTTGACAAGTCAATCAATATATTCATTTCTCTAAGTAGACTTTACCAAGTGATTTGTGTCTGTGATGCCAAGAGAAGGTCCACAACTATGGCTGGAGGGAGCCAAGGACCCCTGGCCCCCGCCTGGCCATGTATCACTGTGGTCACTACAACTCGTCAACCAGTGAATATAAAGACAGTCATCATAACAGTTCCTCACTGCTAACTACTGTCTCAGTTGCCTTTATCAGTTATGATAAGGCAACCGTTGGTGTACCAGTGAGGGTGACACAGATGAATGGTGACCTCAGCTGAACCTTGATATAGAAGATGAACAACGTGCGCGGTGCCCCTACGTTTCCCAGCTCTTCCTGAAAAGTTCAAGAGTTAGATTTTGTTATCTTTCCGGTCTGCCTCGAGTGGACGTGGCAAGATGCCGCCAGATCTCTTGATTAATAAGAAAGTCGGGAATGAGTGTCTCTCCCCAGCCATGACTCGATTGCGAGAACCGAACACCTTCGTGTCATTTCCGTAGACTTTTTCTAAGGGTAACTACGTCATTACTTCGTGACACAGAAAATGACAGAAAATTATGAAGTTGTGAATGAGTGCTCCATGTAGACGTTACAGCTACAGCTAAAAATGCTTCCTGCACAAGTTACAGCTACATCCACAAGTGCTCACTGCAGACACTACAGCTACAGCTATAAGTGCTCCTTGCAGACATTACAGCTACAGTTTTTCCACAGGGTTTTATATTTTTTTGTAGTATATAACAGAGTAAATTTTTAAGTTAATCAAATGTATATATATATATATATACATTATATATATATATATATATATATATATATATATATATATATATATATATATATATATAATTTTTTTCATAAACCAGCATCGATGTGATTTCTATGTAATAAAGATTTGCAAAATATTATTTCACCTTATATTCCGGAAATGTAAATGGCTTGCAAATAATTAGTAAAGATTAAAACATCTCATAAACTTGAACAAATTCGTTTCTATATACTATACTGATATAGATGCACACGGTTTATTAATCTGAATAACATGATTCATATAGGCAATATAGAAAGCGTCATAGATGTTTCATAGATGTTACTGAATATGATCTTTTTACGTTCAGAATAGTTCAGAACTAAAAAACAACTTTCGAAATGAATGAAATTTCATTCCAGACCGAAGACGTAGGTTTTGGACTTGACTTACAGAGCTTGATGATACTATGAGATAACAGGAAATGCTGCAGGATAACAGGAAGTGCTGCAGGATAGCAGGAAGGAGTTTAAGAGTTCAGAAAATATTCTAAAAGATAACATAAGTCCTTCTAACAGATGAGCATTGATGACAGGCCACAGTGGAATGGGTCATCATGCAGTGTCCCGAAAACCAACCACAAGGGAACCATTTTTCTGTTCAGAAGCGTCCACACTGAACAGCTGTGGATAAGTGTACTACATAATAGTATCAATTATACAGTGGTGAAGCAGGCTGCTACTTAAAATGGCTACATAACAATGTTAATAGTTTGCCAGTCAAAAGTGTTCAATGAATAGTCAAACAGATCCGTCTCCCAGTTAAATGTCTATAAAGGTAAACAGTTGAACCAATGTAACAGTTAGAAGAGATATTCTGAACCTCGCTGAACCATTCCACCAGATAATAACACTAAGATAACTATACTTATGATAAAGATTCTTTAACCAGTGTTTCAGTTTTTGTTTCTTTAAAAGTGAAACGGTAAGTTTTGATATCTTTAAAAGAAAAGAAAAATTACAGTCATTATCGTGGGAATCAAACATCATCATGAGTCTAGTCATGAAGTTAGTGGTCACAGGACACAGCCAACTGTCATGAACAACCTCTGGAAAAATGAAACTATGAATAAGAATCGAACCACTGGACCAGGTGGGAGTACTAATGAACCACAGTGAACCACAAAACCAGCTTAGAGGCTCAGACTGGTGCACACGCCAGCGAATTCTTGCTCTCGACTTTCGGGAAAAGGCATGAAAGAATTTCGTGTTCTGTGCAACTATGAGAAATTCTCAGTAAGAATTACTATTTCTGACAGACGGAAAATAATCGGGAAATTCTCTGTAACTCCAGATTATCATATAGACTTTTTTTTCTTGCTGATCTTTTACACTAGCACATTGCTGTGCAAAACCTGTTTGAAATTATCAATTAGGAGGATAGGAGGAGGGAGTATACAGTGGTGGGCCCCATCTTATGACCTTTATCAGACAACTATACAAACACCTGTACACTGTCCACACCCACAGTATCCTCGCTCAGTTTATTCCATTCATCCAACACTCTTACACTACGAAAATATTTCTATAAATCTTTTCTAGTAACTTTCGGGTACATTTCATGTTATGACCCTTGGCTGTTCTATCCTTCCATCTCTCGATAACCTGTGCTCTGTCGATCTCATCAAACTGATCTAGTTACATGAGGACAGCAAATAAGTCGCTAATTACTTTCCTTCCGTCAATAGCAGACAAATCTAAGATCCTACATCTCTCTTGATACTGGCATCATCATTGCCGGTGTACTCAACACCTTCGCTGTCAGCCCTCTCTGCCCCACCATGTACAGTGACCTAATATGAGACGCATCATCTCACCCAGTTCCAGCGACCACGCTCCCACAACCCCCAAGTGGACTGGGGAAAAAAAGGAAAAACAACGAGTCGGAATTTTCGCAATAGATACGGAACAGCAAAAAACTAAAACAAAAATTATATGATACCGGTTATACGCAGTGGACACTGACCCGGGTGATGGCTGGGTGGGCTGTGTTAGTACTGCGCAGTTGTGTGTACGCTGCCCACTGGCAAAAAAGAAAATAAATAAATAGATACATAAATCTGCGTATCTAAAGGTCCATGATGGCACATGCTTCACATGCACACCACTGGGAATATGTATCGTGTCTGTACCACAACGAGACAACCGAAAACAAACTAAAATCCACCTACTGTGTGGCTGGTCTGGTCTACTACGCTGCTGGCGGAGGGCGGGCCGACACATGGGTGTGTGTGTGTGTGTGTGTGTGTGTGTGTGTGTGTGGTAAGTCTCTGGACATTCCACGCGCTGTTCCGATGCCTGTCTGGCTACAACAGAAAAGAGTGAAGTTACTATCGTGGATTTAGGAGTCGTTATGAATGTAAACTTAAAATTAAGGAAGAGACTAATAAGACAGAATTCTCCAACCAAAGTAAGGGTGGTATGAGATGATGAACCTTCACAACAAGATAGAAAACTGATAGTGAAAAAGTTTCATGTTTGTATGAGAAATAAAACTGAGTACTGTTGTGCTGTACGGTCATCAATCAACCAGCCCAAAATAAACATATTAAAGGGACTACAGAAACGTCTTCCATATAAAATCAGAGACTAGAGAATATGAACAAACAAGAGAGACTGAAAAAACTACATATTGTCTATCAAGACATAGAGAAACATGCATGAAAATATGTGTCTAGCAACACATACAAGGCATAAAGACTATAATCCTAAACCTGAGAGTAGATCAACAAGGAAGATACAGACTCACTATAGCAAGTTTACTGTTGAAACATAACAAAAGAGACATTAGTCAAAAACATTGAAATGCCCAGCGAGGACGCTGAAGCGGTTATCACACATAGTGCCTGGAAAACTGAGACATATCCATTACCGTCTACATAAACATTCACAGGAACACAAGACTCTTGGTTGAAGACAATATCGGATGATCCTGGTACACACAGCAACTGTAAAGGTGTAGACGACGACAACAACAGCATTATATAAGAGGCAATATATGAGCTCAGCACAGGAGGGTCGCTAGAGAGAAACAGCGCTATCCACCACACAACTCGTGCAGGGAACAGCAGGCACAACCCACACCATCAGGGCAAAATCTCGTGGTAGCTACACGTAGGTGGCCATCATTGTACACTCTCACTAAGGTTATACATTACTCACTACAACAACTACTGCATGATGCACACAAACTTTACATCGTGACGTATGAATATATCGTAATCATGAAAGTCAGAGAATGAGACGTGGTCACTATGGCCAACATACTGAGAGACGGAGGATGAGATGTGGTCACTGTGGCCAACATACTGAGAGACGGAGGATGAGATGTGGTCACTGTGGCCAACATACTGAGAGACTGAGGATGAGATGTGGTCACTGTGGCCAACATACTGAGAGACGGAGGATGAGATGTGGTCACTGTGGCCAACATACTGAGAGACGGAGGATGAGATGTGGTCACTGTGGCCAACATACTGAGAGACGGAGTATGAGACGTGGTCACTATGGCCAACATACTGAGAGACTGAGGATGAGATGTGGTCACTGTGGCCAACATACTGAGAGACGGAGGATGAGATGTGGTCACTGTGGCCAACATACTGAGAGACGGAGGATGAGATGTGGTCACTGTGGCCAACATACTGAGAGACGGAGGATGAGATGTGGTCACTGTGGCCAACATACTGAGAGACGGAGGATGAGATGTGGTCACTGTGGCCAACATACTGAGAGACGGAGGATGAGATGTGGTCACTGTGGCCAACATACTGAGAGACGGAGGATGAGATGTGGTCACTGTGGCCAACATACTGAGAGACGGAGGATATGTTCTCGTTATAACTAACAAATTTTGATTGAGGTCGTTTTTTCTTTACATGGGTAATTATATGATAGACTTCGGCAGTTTATAGTTACCACAATAGTCACAGTAAAGCGTCTTTAAAAGCGCTGAATTGAATCCTGTGAAAGCTGGTTCCCACACACGAAGTGTTGCTCTGATATTTTCTGTGAAAAGTTTCCTGTATATTTCTTGATGTATGTTCTGCAGTACAGGTCAGACATCTGCCAGCACACAACTTGTCTCCTTTATACTCCTCCTGAAGTGGAACTTTGGCAATTACGTAGGAACAATGACGACTCTATCTCCCCCCCCCCCCCCACACACATACACACACACACACACACACACACACACACACACACACACATCAAAACCATATTATATACCAACATAGACACAGACTGTAAGTCACACTGGTCCATGATGTAGATGCATGATAGAGAAGACATGATGATAATCCGAAGGTGTCGACTGGTAATGAATTCACAGAATCCATCTTTTGCTTTTAGATAAAGTGTTCAGTTAAAGTGATGAGTCTCGAGGTGGACGAGACCTGCACGTATGTCTGTCTCTCACATGTCAGTCTTGGTCATCCTGGACCAGGTCAGACGGTTGTCTGGCTGAACAGTTTATGAACTATGGTGAAGCTTGATGATAGAGAGAGAGAGAGAGAGAGAGAGAGAGAGAGAGAGAGAGAGAGAGAGAGAGACAGAGAGAGAGACACAGAGAGAGAGAGAGAGAGAGAGAGAGAGAGAGAGAGAGAGAGAGAGAGAGAGAGAGAGAGAGAGAGAGAGAGAGAGAGAGAGAGAGCGTCAACAGGCCCCGGATCAACTCTTGGCTTGTTTCTGTACACAGCAACATACGTAGTCATGACCTCATGTCCAGGATCCATGACGTATTACATGACGTCGTGGCATCTCCATAGCTACCCCCCCCTCCCCTTCCTGACGTACACTGAAGAAAGAAACACAAAAATAGACAGAGAGAAAAAAGGAACTTGTGGGTCAAGATAAAGAGTCGACATTTTCTGTGAGTGTATCTTAGTGACGTTTGACCTGACCATTGAAGTCAAAGGTCACGCCATCGTGCCTAAGGGTCATATCATCGTAGTCAAAGACACACCGTCGTGCTGGAAAGTCGTGCCGTCGTGCCTAAGAGTTGTACCGACGTGCTCAAGGGTTGTACCGTCGCGCTTAAGAGGTTAAACACATTTCATCTACATTACTGATAACCTCCTGTGACGTCATACGTTGTGAGGAGCGTCTTGGCTCGCGGTCTCCACAGTCAAGGTGACTCCCGGTCGTCCCAGGAGGGTCGTTCCCCCAGTATTGGCACGACCTAGGCCAGACGCCCCTCGAAAAACGTGTCTCATGAGTTTTATAAGACACTGGGTCAGGCGTCTCGGATCTAATGAGACAGCTTCGGACGGATGGATGAGTGATTCACTCATCATGAACCTTTTGCCTTTTAGGAATTTAGTCTCAAAGTTTATTGGGATAATCACATTGTCTTGTGGACAAGTGTCGCTCGGTCTTAAGTGATAGACCAACTTCTTACAAGACGGTGCGTTGTTGAGAAGCCTTTCAAGACGATAGATAGTCACACTCAAGACGATAGACAGTCACTATCAAGACGTAAGATGGCGAAGTGAGGTAGAGTGTGACCTTGCAGTGGATGGCTAACATTCCAGAAGACTTTTGAGAATACCAACCTTGATGTGTCACACTAGTTGTAAAAAGGAAAACAGAAAGTTATAACTACATATACACTGATGGATATATTATTATAATTGCTGGTGTATTTACTAATAACGCACACACACACACACACACACACACACACATTATGTATATATACATATATATTCGAAGGCTTTATTGATCAGTAAAAGTCGCCACGAAGGCCAGACATTGAAGATAACATAAAAGAGGACTTTATTACAGAAAAGAAAAAAAAGGAAAAATATAAGAGTTCCAGAAAAAGTGGAAAATTTGCTTTTCAAAAATAGGTCAGAGCTGTTAGGAAAGACGTAAGAAAATTAGCAGTTCCAAAGCTCAGCCGTGGAGGGAAACAAACAGACGTCACAACCTTCCATCCTTGAGCTGCCAACGGCCATATGGTAATCGAGTGAAGCAAGGGCGTCCATAGTGAAGCAAGGGCGTCCATAGTGAAGCAAGGGCGTCCATAGTGAAGCAAGGGCGTCCATAGTGAAGACATGATAAGACAAACAATCACCAAAAGTTGTCAGTAATCTCTTGTATGGGTTATACATTTGCAATTCACTGCAGTTTAGTTTCGCAAACAATCTTCATTGCAGCGACTGTGTTAGACCATCACTTTCACAGTCGAGCAAGTGGAGGGTTACGCTAGGTGTGCCGTGTTACTGTGGAAAATGACCAGGTGATTATGGCATCATAAGTGTGTGACCTGTCCTGCAGGTCAGACGGGTGGGGAACCTTGACCTGTTATGCCACACTGCAGGTGAGGTCTGACCTCCCGGGCATGATGACCCCGAAATTATGCATCAAGAACTCACCCACAGACCACTCCCTCCCTCCCTCCCTCCCTCAGCAGGTGGGTCCTATATGAGGTCTAATTTGTAGTGCTCTAAATCCCTATCAGGCTTCCCTCATGGAGATTTACTACATGGGGATTTACTACATGGGGATTTCTGCGTCAGGAGGAAAGAGGCCATCCCCCTATCTTCTGGTTTATCATAAGTGAAGAAAGGAGAAGAAGAAGGAAAATGAGGAGGAAGAGATGATCACTGAAAGGAAGGAGACAGAATAAAAAGAAACAATGTAAGAAAAAGGAAGATGAGAATACAGTAAAAGTGTAAACAAGAAAGACAAAGGAAATGCTTATGGACAAATGTGAAAAGATGAAGAGAAAGAAATAATGAAAAAGGGATAATCAAGAGAGGAAAAGAGAATGACGAAAAACTGTGGATGTTAAAGAAAACATGAAATAATGTAAATACATATATATATATATATATATATATATATATATATATATATATATATATATATATATATATATATATATATATATAGGAATAGGGATTAAGATATGACAGCCAGGTCACAGCCCAGGTATGACAGCCAGGTCACAGGTCAGGTATGACAGCCAGGTCACAGGTCAGGTATGACAGCCAGGTCACAGCCCAGGTATGACAGCCAGGTCACAGGTCAGGTATGACAGCCAGGTCACAGGTCAGGTATGACAGCCAGGTCACAGGTCAGGTATGACAGCCAGGTCACAGGTCAGGTATGACAGCCAGGTCACAGCCCAGGTATGACAGCCAGGTCACAGCCCAGGTATGACAGCCAGGTCACAGCCCAGGTATGACAGCCAGGTCACAGGTCAGGTATGACAGCCAGGTCACAGGTCAGGTATGACAGCCAGGTCACAGGTCAGGTATGACAGCCAGGTCACAGCCCAGGTATGACAGCCAGGTCACAGGTCAGGTATGACAGCCAGGTCACAGGTCAGGTATGACAGCCAGGTCACAGGTCAGGTATGACAGCCAGGTCACAGCCCAGGTATGACAGCCAGGTCACAGGTCAGGTATGACAGCCAGGTCACAGGTCAGGTATGACAGCCAGGTCACAGCCCAGGTATGACAGCCAGGTCACAGCCCAGGTATGACAGCCAGGTCACAGGTCAGGTATGACAGCCAGGTCACAGGTCAGGTATGACAGCCAGGTCACAGGTCAGGTATGACAGCCAGGTCACAGGTCAGGTATGACAGCCAGGTCACAGGTCAGGTATGACAGCCAGGTCACAGGTCAGGTATGACAGCCAGGTCACAGCCCAGGTATGACAGCCAGGTCACAGCCCAGGTATGACAGCCAGGTCACAGGTCAGGTATGACAGCCAGGTCACAGGTCAGGTATGACAGCCAGGTCACAGGTCAGGTATGACAGCCAGGTCACAGGTCAGGTATGACAGCCAGGTCACAGCCCAGGTATGACAGCCAGGTCACAGCCCAGGTATGACAGCCAGGTCACAGGTCAGGTATGACAGCCAGGTCACAGGTCAGGTATGACAGCCAGGTCACAGGTCAGGTATGACAGCCAGGTCACAGCCCAGGTATGACAGCCAGGTCACAGCCCAGGTATGACAGCCAGGTCACAGCCCAGGTATGACAGCCAGGTCACAGGTCAGGTATGACAGCCAGGTCACAGGTCAGGTATGACAGCCAGGTCACAGGTCAGGTATGACAGCCAGGTCACAGGTCAGGTATGACAGCCAGGTCACAGGTCAGGTATGACAGCCAGGTCACAGGTCAGGTATGACAGCCAGGTCACAGCCCAGGTATGACAGCCAGGTCACAGCCCAGGTATGACAGCCAGGTCACAGGTCAGGTATGACAGCCAGGTCACAGGTCAGGTATGACAGCCAGGTCACAGCCCAGGTATGACAGCCAGGTCACAGCCCAGGTATGACAGCCAGGTCACAGCCCAGGTATGACAGCCAGGTCACAGGTCAGGTATGACAGCCAGGTCACAGCCCAGGTATGACAGCCAGGTCACAGGTCAGGTATGACAGCCAGGTCACAGCCCAGGTATGACAGCCAGGTCACAGGTCAGGTATGACAGCCAGGTCACAGCCCAGGTATGACAGCCAGGTCACAGCCCAGGTATGACAGCCAGGTCACAGCCCAGGTATGACAGCCAGGTCACAGCCCAGGTATGACAGCCAGGTCACAGGTCAGGTATGACAGCCAGGTCACAGCCCAGGTATGACAGCCAGGTCACAGCCCAGGTATGACAGCCAGGTCACAGGTCAGGTATGACAGCCAGGTCACAGCCCAGGTATGACAGCCAGGTCACAGGTCAGGTATGACAGCCAGGTCACAGCCCAGGTATGACAGCCAGGTCACAGGTCAGGTATGACAGCCAGGTCACAGCCCAGGTATGACAGCCAGGTCACAGGTCAGGTATGACAGCCAGGTCACAGGTCAGGTATGACAGCCAGGTCACAGCCCAGGTATGACAGCCAGGTCACAGGTCAGGTATGACAGCCAGGTCACAGCCCAGGTATGACAGCCAGGTCACAGGTCAGGTATGACAGCCAGGTCACAGCCCAGGTATGACAGCCAGGTCACAGGTCAGGTATGACAGCCAGGTCACAGGTCAGGTATGACAGCCAGGTCACAGGTCAGGTATGACAGCCAGGTCACAGCCCAGGTATGACAGCCAGGTCACAGGTCAGGTATGACAGCCAGGTCACAGCCCAGGTATGACAGCCAGGTCACAGCCCAGGTATGACAGCCAGGTCACAGCCCAGGTATGACAGCCAGGTCACAGGTCAGGTATGACAGCCAGGTCACAGCCCAGGTATGACAGCCAGGTCACAGCCCAGGTATGACAGCCAGGTCACAGGTCAGGTATGACAGCCAGGTCACAGGTCAGGTATGACAGCCAGGTCACAGCCCAGGTATGACAGCCAGGTCACAGCCCAGGTATGACAGCCAGGTCACAGGTCAGGTATGACAGCCAGGTCACAGCCCAGGTATGACAGCCAGGTCACAGGTCAGGTATGACAGCCAGGTCACAGGTCAGGTATGACAGCCAGGTCACAGGTCAGGTATGACAGCCAGGTCACAGGTCAGGTATGACAGCCAGGTCACAGGTCAGGTATGACAGCCAGGTCACAGCCCAGGTATGACAGCCAGGTCACAGGTCAGGTATGACAGCCAGGTCACAGGTCAGGTATGACAGCCAGGTCACAGCCCAGGTATGACAGCCAGGTCACAGGTCAGGTATGACAGCCAGGTCACAGGTCAGGTATGACAGCCAGGTCACAGGTCAGGTATGACAGCCAGGTCACAGCCCAGGTATGACAGCCAGGTCACAGGTCAGGTATGACAGCCAGGTCACAGGTCAGGTATGACAGCCAGGTCACAGGTCAGGTATGACAGCCAGGTCACAGGTCAGGTATGACAGCCAGGTCACAGGTCAGGTATGACAGCCAGGTCACAGGTCAGGTATGACAGCCAGGTCACAGGTCAGGTATGACAGCCAGGTCACAGGTCAGGTATGACAGCCAGGTCACAGGTCAGGTATGACAGCCAGGTCACAGCCCAGGTATGACAGCCAGGTCACAGGTCAGGTATGACAGCCAGGTCACAGGTCAGGTATGACAGCCAGGTCACAGGTCAGGTATGACAGCCAGGTCACAGGTCAGGTATGACAGCCAGGTCACAGGTCAGGTATGACAGCCAGGTCACAGCCCAGGTATGACAGCCAGGTCACAGGTCAGGTATGACAGCCAGGTCACAGCCCAGGTATGACAGCCAGGTCACAGGTCAGGTATGACAGCCAGGTCACAGGTCAGGTATGACAGCCAGGTCACAGCCCAGGTATGACAGCCAGGTCACAGGTCAGGTATGACAGCCAGGTCACAGCCCAGGTATGACAGCCAGGTCACAGGTCAGGTATGACAGCCAGGTCACAGGTCAGGTATGACAGCCAGGTCACAGGTCAGGTATGACAGCCAGGTCACAGGTCAGGTATGACAGCCAGGTCACAGGTCAGGTATGACAGCCAGGTCACAGGTCAGGTATGACAGCCAGGTCACAGGTCAGGTATGACAGCCAGGTCACAGGTCAGGTATGACAGCCAGGTCACAGGTCAGGTATGACAGCCAGGTCACAGCCCAGGTATGACAGCCAGGTCACAGCCCAGGTATGACAGCCAGGTCACAGGTCAGGTATGACAGCCAGGTCACAGGTCAGGTTTATGACTTGAAACAGAAGGATGAGACTGAGAAACAGATCATGACATCAAGAAACAGAAGGATGAGACTGAGAAACAGATCATGACATCAAGAAACAGAAGGATGAGACTGAGAAACAGATCATGACATCAAGAAACAGAAGGATGAGACTGAGAAACAGATCATGACATTAAGAAACAGAAGGATTTGATTGAGAAATAGATCATTACATCAAGAAACAGATGGATTTGATTGAGAAATAGATCATTACATCAAGAAACAGATGGATTTGATTGAGAAATAGATCATTACATCAAGAAACAGATGGATTTGATTGAGAAATAGATCATTACATCAAGAAACAGAGGGATCTAATTAAGAAAGAAATATTTGGAGAAGAAACATAAAGAAATGATTGAGAAACAGATATGTAACAAAACAAACAGAAAAAGATAATAAGGAAACAGATCTTAGGATAAAAACATGAAAAATGATTGAGAACGGATCTTTAAGTAAAGAAACATAAGGAGGAGATTAAAAAAAGATATATAAACATAGAAGTGAAACAATAGGACGGGAAAAAATCATCAAACAGCAAACACAGACAAACAATCTACTCTAAACAATAAATTCATTATCAAACAAAGAAGACTTTAACCTGGGATTTTTGGTTTTGCTTGAGTAAACATTGTGAAAGTTTACTCAGTTCTGTAATGTTTATCTCCAGAGTTTCTCTGACTTTTGCACAAACAGATATTTCTCATGCAGGAGAACATCAGAGGTCGGTCATGCGCCAGAAGACCATTCCAAGTTAATGACTTTTCTGAAACATTTCAGCAAGTGACGTGGTGAACTGTCTCATGCACGGATCAGGGTTGTGGACACAAACATAAATGGAAAAAGAGGCAAGGTTCATGCAACTTTTCCTAGATATTACTCTCTCTCTCTCTCTCTCTCTCTCTCTCTCTCTCTCTCTCTCTCTCTCTCTCTCTCTCTCTCTCTTTCTCTCTCTCTCTCTCTCTGTCTCTCTCTCTCTCTCGAAGAAGAAGAAGAAGAAGAAAAAGAAGAAGAATAAAAAAAGTAACAGAAAATAGATATGAAATATATGATATAAGAGGAGAACACCAAAGAGGAGGTGAGTTACAAAGAAGCAGATGAAGAAGTGATGTGGTGATAGAAAATGAGAGATAGAAAATGAATGAGGTTAAAATGTGGCCGTGGCAGGAGAGTGCCTCCCTCTACACACACCTCACTGTGGCTACATCTACATCAGTCAGAAGGTGCACCACACACTGAGTTAGTGTCAACAACACAGGTGGAAATGAGTTGAATCATCGGTGTAAGACGAACATTATCTTCTACGATCTTTGACCTTGCACTAAACAAGGTTAAAAATACCCATGGAAAATAATGACTCGGTGTCGAACCAAGGTACATGCCTCTAAACTTTGTGCCAGCCACTCCTCTAGTATAATGAAGGGACGGAGATGTGTGGCTTGGTCATCGGAAAGAAAAATAAAGATACAAGTACAAGACAAAATAAAACATACTCAGTACACCTCGTACGATGGAAGACATGATTATAATGAGAACAAACATTATATGACCAACATGTGTCCTCTCCAGTAGAGGGACACAAAGTCATTATATGGGACAGACATGTGTTCACATCACTGAGGAAAAGATGATGGAGTTCTCACAATACAGGTGATGTCGGCCGGTGATAGTCTTTTATGAAGCATGTCAGCTTGACGCTTGACCCAGCACAGTATTGTAAGCATGTCAGCTTGACGCTTGACCCAGCACAGTATTGTAAGAGACTCTGATAAAGAAACTGAAATTCCATCTGGACGTATTGGAACAAGTTATAATGTTGACAACATTTTCTCAGTCGACTGAAGAATGAAGGAATGACGCTGTGTTGGTGATGGCTGGAGGGAAAGAACAGGAATTAATGTAAGCAACACAACAAATACAATGTCGCCCTATTGTTAAGGGAGATATTTATGAACAAGGAAACACTATCATTGTGATATATGGAAGTAAAAACAAAAAGATGTAAAGACAAAGACAGCAGCAAATCCTTGAAAAATTGACATATATAACAAGAATACCAGAGTAACACACTGGACACGAGTGTAAAGTAAGGTAAACTAATGATGGGTATATGCAAGCTGGTGTAGATTCGTGAAAGCCTACATGTATCTGCGTAAACCTGTGTAAACAAGGAAAGCTAAAAATGGTAAACAAATATAAACTGAAATTTCATATCCATTGCTGTATGTGTAGGTAAACCCATGTGTTATGTCCTGAAGGACTTGCTACAACTTAGGATGTTTAAGGAAAAATGAAAAGTAAACTCACGTGAAAATACACAGGTAGGCCTTAGTAAACTCACGTCAATATATGCAAGTTTAATGTAAGCTTAATTACGTACGTCTTACTTTACATGATCATGCGTAAACTCGTGTGAACCTCGTTTCCCAAAAAATGATTTTTTTTTGCTATATGTAACGCTAGATGTAAATTTTGAAGTTTATAGGAGATTGGGATCTGGACATTTACTGGGAGTAAAGTGCAGACAAATGTACACTGAAAAATGTATATGTGAACACTTTACATCTCATGTGGAACAGTGTAAACAAACATTGTTTATAGGACGAAGGGAGGCAGATAAAAAGCCTATAAGTAAACCCGTAAATGTGCGAAACAACATGTAAATTTGTTTAGAACTGTGTAAATTAGAGGGGTACATTAATTGCAAAGGTATGGAATTTATGAATTTACAGTAACATATGTAAACTCACGTAAATAGATGTAAGCACAGCTAAAGACTCCAGTATGTTAAAGAAGTTAACTGAGTGGTTTACGAAATTCAAAGAGATGCAAACCCATGTGAAAAAGTCCCAACTCTTATAGATTTCGCGTTTACTAAGTGAAAAAAGCTAATGAATGGTTTACATGAATCAGGGGGTTGAAACTTATGTAAAAAGGTGTAGACTCAAACCAAAACTCGCATATACTAAGACAAAGCAGACAAATGAATGGTTTACTTCAGGCAAGGAGGTGTAAACTCATGTAAACATTCGTTTTAAGTAACACAGAAGGTTTACGTTTGAGGAAGTTGGTGGTGGTCACGTGTTCAGCCCAGGACCTCGGCATCATGTATTGATTGTGGCGCAGCACACCCCAGACTGCCCTCCCCCCCCTAGACTGCAGCCCCACCTCCACCAACCACCCCAGACTGCAGCCCCACCTCCACCAGTCGCCCCACACTGCAGCCCCACCTCCACCAACCACCCGAGACTGCAGCCCCATCTCCACCAACCACCTGAGACTGCAGCCCCATCTCCACCAACCGGTCACCTCAGACTGCAGCCCCACCTCCACCAGACACCCCAGACTGCAGCCCCACCTCCACCAACCACCCCAGACTGCAGCCCCACCTCCATCAGACACCCCAGACTGCAGCCCCACCTCCACCAGACACCCCAGACTGCAGTCCCACCTCCACCAGACACCCCAGACTGCAGCCCCACCTCCACAAGTCACCCCAGACTGCAATATGAATGCAATAAGACTACTTAGGAACTAGGTAAATGATCGAACAAATGACAGGAATGTATAAATGTAATAAATACAACGACAGAAGACGAATAGTGATCTGAGTGACATACGAACGTTATTCATACGAAAGACTGATTTTACGGAGATTCGAACGAATTGTACCAATGATGTGACGTAGGAAAGAAATCAAAAACAAACAGGGCACAGAATAAAGCCTAGAGGGTTACCACAACGTACATACAAGATGATACAAAACTGTCATGGTATAGTGGACTCAGTCTGTAGAAATGAAACTCCTGAAATTCATCGTGAAATTCATAGTTGGAATCTCTTCCTAACGCTACCTTGCTAACTTGGGAACCAGCGAACACACACACACACACATACACACATACACACACACACACACACACACACACTTTATATATATATATATATATATATATATATATATATATATATATATATATATATATATATATATATATATATATATATATATATATATATATATACATATACATATATATATATATATATATATATATATATATATCTCCGGAAGCAAAAATGGGTATGTTTGAAGGAATAGTGCTTCCAACAATGTTGTATGGTTGCGAGGCGTGGGCTATGGATAGAGTTGTGCGCAGGAGGGTGGATGTGCTGGAAAAGAATTGTTTGAGGACAATGTGTGGTGTGAGGTGGCTTGATCGAGTAAGTAATGTAAGGGTAAGAGAGATGTGTGGAAATTAGAAGAGCGTGGTTGAGAGAGCAGAAGAGGGTGTTTTGAAATGGTTTGGGCACATGGAGAGAATGAGTGAGGAAAGATTGACCAAGAGGATATATGTGTCGGAGGTGGAGGGAACGAGAGAAGTGGGAGACCAAATTGGAGGTGGAAAGATGGAGTGAAAAAGATTTTGAGTGATCGGGGCCTGAACATGCAGGAGGGTGAAAGGCGGGCAAGGAATAGAGTGAATTGGATCGATGTGGTATACCGGGGTCGACGTGCTGTCAATGGATTGAATCAGGGCATCTGAAGCGTCTAGGGTAAACCATGGAAAGTTGTGTGGGGCCTGGATGTGGAAAGGGAGCTGTGGTTTCGGGCATTATTGCATGACAGCTAGAGACTGAGTGTGAACGAATGGGGCCTTTGTTGTCTTTTCCTAGCGCTACCTCTCACACATGAGGGGGGAGGGGGATTGTATTCCATGTGTGGCGAGGTGGCGATGGGAATAAATAAAGGCAGACAGTGTGAATTGTGTGCATGGGTATATATGTATGTGTCTGTGTGCGTATATATATGTGTACATTGAGATGTATAGGTATGTATATTTGCGTGTGTGGACGTGTGTGTATATACATGTGTATGGGGGTGGGTTGGGCCATTTCTTTCTTTTGTTTCCTTGCGCTACCTCGCAAATGCGGGAGACAGCGACAAAGCAAAATAAAGTAAATATGATAAATAAATAAATGAATAAATAAATATATATATATATATATATATATATATATATATATATATATATATATATATATATATATATATATATATATATATATATATATTTTTTTTTTTTTTTTTTTTTTTTTTTTTTATACTTTGTCGCTGTCTCCCGCGTTTGCGAGGTAGCGCAAGGAAACAGACGAAAGAAATGGCCCAAGCCCCCCCCCATACACATGTACATACACACGTCCACACACGCAAATATACATACCTACACAGCTTTCCTTGGTTTACCCCGGACGCTTCACATGCCTTGATTCAATCCACTGACAGCACGTCAACCCCTGTATACCACATCGCTCCAATTCACTCTATTCCTTGCCCTCCTTTCACCCTCCTGCATGTTCAGGCCCCGATCACACAAAATCCTTTTCACTCCATCTTTCCACCTCCAATTTGGTCTCCCTCTTCTCCTCGTTCCCTCCACCTCCGACACATATATCCTCTTGGTCAATCTTTCCTCACTCATTCTCTCCATGTGCCCAAACCATTTCAAAACACCCTCTTCTGCTCTCTCAACCACGCTCTTTTTATTTCCACACATCTCTCTTACCCTTACGTTACTTACTCGATCAAACCACCTCACACCACACATTGTCCTCAAACATCTCATTTCCAGCACATCCATCCTCCTGCGCACAACTCTATCCATAGCCCACGCCTCGCAACCATACAACATTGTTGGAACTACTATTCCTTCAAACATACCCATTTTTGCTTTCCGGGATAATGTTCTCGACTTCCACACATTTTTCAAGGCTCCCAAAATTTTCGCCCCCTCCCCCACCCTATGATCCACTTCCGCTTCCATGGTTCCATCCGCTGACAGATTCACTCCCAGATATCTAAAACACTTCACTTCCTCCAGTTTTTCTCCATTCAAACTCACCTCCCAATTGACTTGACCCTCAACCCTACTGTACCTAATAACCTTGCTCTTATTCACATTTACATTTTATATATATATATATATATATATATATATATATATATATATATATATATATATATATATATATATATATATATATATTGTTGCATCCTGGGCATGAAGCGTGTACTGGTGGTGGCGTGGCAATATGATGATGGGAGATGTTCAGTAAATAGAAATGTAAATCTTGTCTTGTAGTTGTCAGAGGGTCGTAGTGTCTGATGAACTTTGATGCGTTGGTGCATAAGACTGAATGGCGGGGGTCGGGGCGGGGCGGGGGGGGGGGGGGTCGGTTGTGTTGTGGTTGTCGGGTTATATCAGGGTTGATGTGATCCGTCAGTGTTACATTCGCTGGGGGAGTGGGGGGTGACGGGAGGGGAGGGGGGGTGGGGGTTGGTGAGGTGTGAGGTGGGGGTCAGCAATCTTATTTCTAGTTGGGAGATGGTGGAGACTACGAGAACATGGAGACATGATACGATTAACAAGAACATAACCACACTACACTGAAAATGGAGGTAAACAAAATACGGTACAAAATTATGTAAATGATATGAACATCTACTAATGTTTACGTAAACATAGTCATTTAACATGTTGGTGTTAACGCTACAGATAATTTACATGAAAATACAGACACCACGTGAGTATTGGACATGTGGAGCCTATAAACATGTGAATACTGACCATATGAGATAACATCAGAGTTCATCATGTTCACAAAACAAATTGTCAAAACCAGGCTTAGAACTTATGAAATCCTGACCATCGTTCTTTAGATTTATTTCTTGTTTAATTTTCTATCCCACTTGGTCGCCGTTTCCTGTACCAGCGACGTGGCGCTAGGAAATAGGAAGAGTTGTGGGTTTGTGTGTGGATGTATCTGTCTCTGGGCAAAGGGCATCTATATTTTTCATCAGTTTCTGTCGACTTGGGATAAAATGATGTTAGGTGAAGACGAGAGTGTAGCGATGATGTAGTTCAGTGAAGACGAGGGGGTAGTGAAGATGGCCCTTTATGTGACACACCAAAAAACTAATCCACGATAGGTTCAGGTCGGCTGAAGCCATGATCTCTGGTAGAGGAAGATCTCATACTGCAAATTAAGAGAGATAAGAGAAAGAGAAATTGTTCTAAAAAGCAGAATAAGTGATGAAAGAAACCGTTTTACTTCTCACGAGAGATGACCAAAGTCACGTGAATCAACTTACGCGAAACAATAACAGATGAATGTGGATCAAACGTCACAAACACAACACTGAGAACTTCTATCCATTACCCTATGTTCGGGCATGATCATGCCTGGCGAGAGGGAAGCCAAGGTGACTCTGACGGGCGAGAACCAGTGGGTCATGCTGGAAACCCTACCCTCCTGTATTATCACTTTTATCACATCAAGAACAGAGGAAGCCTAATCAGGATCCTTCCCTGGAAGGCTCAGTCATGTGTTCCTGAAGTCGTCTGGTTAAGGCGAGTAAATATGAGGTAAATAAAGGAGAGAAAATACATCTCTACACCACACGTCTACATGATCCACTGATGATGGCTTGACACAATCTACAGGCAGGAACAACTCCATGTTCCTAATTTATCATCCATACAAGATGGTTCGTCTTTCCTATACAAATCACAGACGAAGCAAAAGCCCTCATCCCTTCCCACACACACGCCCACACACAGACACACACACACAGACACACACACACACACACACACACAATCATCTTCCCACAAGACAGAGTGGGAGCAAAGGTGCAAACATCTCTCCCTGAGATGGGGTGGTAAACACATGGACCAGAACCCTGATCAGTATAACATCAGAATTATACCTTCCTCATACAATGAGGGGCCAAGGACTGCTGTATATCTTACAGTAGTAAAGATATATATATATATATAAACCCGGTGAACAGTCAGCTATTCTTCCCCACGAAGGTTAAGAGAAATTTTTTCAAAGTTCTAAGCTAATTGTTTCTGACCCGGGTATGAGGCGGTGAAGGTTGGGGTCGATATCGTCTTTATTCGTTTACTGACAAAATTTTTCGGGACAGAAAGTGAATCACATCCGGCTGATGTACATTAAACTCTCATGTCTTTATTCTTCTTACGTCAAATGAACTTTCCTAGGTCAACAGAACGGAGCTTTTCTGCAACTGATAATGTGTCGCTGAAACATAGAGACAGGTCACTAAAACGTTACAAATTATCACCAGTGAATCAGTGATATAATGAACCAGTGAAACAACGTCAGTGAAACAATTAGCCAGTGAAACAACGAGTCAGTGAAACAATGAGCCAGTGAAACAACGAGTCGGTGAGGGGTGAGGGGAGGGGACATGAGAGAATGGGAGGTGATGTTAGGAGACACGAGACTAAGGGGTGAGGGTGAAGACCTGGGAGACTGATGGGTGAGTGTAGGAGACCTAGGAGACTGGGAGGTCAAGGGTGGAGACCATAACGAGCCTCGGGACTCTGTGGGGACTACCACAGACGACCACATGACACTCTGTAAACCATCAGAACATCTTGTGTTAAATGAATCATTAGAAACCATTCTCTCATCACTCTATATGACTTTCTTCACCTGCAGCTTTGGGTTACGTGATCTATATATAAATCCAGATATAACCAGGTCATGTTAAAGAGGTGATATACTCTTCTGGGATCATATCTTCATGGTATGTGTTAACATATCTGAGATACGTCATCATTTGTTGTATATGTTCTATGGTGATACATCATTGTAGTGACTGATCAGGTGTATTACATACTAAGGTGATCTCTCTCTCTCTCTCTCTCTCTCTCTCTCTCTCTCTCTCTCTCTCTCTCTCTCTCTCTCTCTCTCTATCCAAGCTGTTCATCTGTCTCCAGCGATGGGTAAGTTGGGCATCATCTGCCTAGCTTAAGACCTGAGCAACATTGCGCTCACGTAAAGGTCGCATCAGCCACCCGCGATCGACTTGAGGGTACTGGTAATGCTGCAGCCTGCTGGTGGTGGCAACCCTGCTGGTTACCAATGGTGGTAACACTGCAGGTTACCAATGGTGGTAACACTGCAGGTTACCGATGGTGGTAACACTGCAGGTTACCAATGGTGGTAACACTGCAGGTTACCAATGGTGGTAACACTTCAGGTTACCGATGGTGGTAATGCTGCAAGCTACCGATGGTGGTAACACTGCACGGTTACTAATGTTGGTAATACTGCAGGTTACCAATGGTGGTAACACTGCAGGTTACCAATGATGGTAACACTGCAGGTTACCGATGGTGGTAACACTGTAGGTTATCGATGGTGGTAACACTGTAGGTTATCGATGGTGGTAACACTGCAGGTTACCGATGGTGGTAACACTGTAGGTTATCGATGGCAGCATGAATGAGGGTTACTGATGGTGGCAACACCGTAATTACTGACAGAAGCAACACTGTAACATTTGCTCGGTAGCAACACTGGAGCTTCATGATAGCGTCTGCCGCTCAGTGATCATGGCACCAGATGCAGTCAACTGATTGTGGCACTACTGCTATTTCATGCTTGATGGCGTCACTGCCGCGTTCTGACGTTGACAACACTGCAGAGGAATGATCGTGGCAATAGTGATGCGTTTTGACGTTGACACTACTGCAGGGGAGTGATGAAAGTGGTACTAGTGTGACGTGCTGACGTTAGCAACACTGCCGTCTGCTCTTGTACTCCTCTCAGTCACCCGCACTCCTTCCGTAATGTCACTACATCTCCTTTTTCTTTTTCATTGATGATCTAACTTTTTAGCATTACTCTGTACACTTCCACGAACGTTCCACATCCCACCTTCCGTATGCCACAGGCCTCCCCCGCGGCGCTGTTTACATGGATTACTGATGACATGATCATCATCAATCACGAAAATTGATAACGCTCAATCATACTCAGGAAATAGAGAAGATCTGCCCATGATGAGCTGATAAAACCAGAAAAGATTGTTGTAACCAGATGATACACAGATGATGATTGTTGTAACCAGATGATACACAGATGATGATTGTTGTAACCAGATGATACACAGATGATGATTGTTGTAACCAGATGATACACAGATGATGATTGTTGTAACCAGATGATACACAGATGATGATTGTTGTAACCAGATGATACACAGATGATGACTGTGATAGGAATGTGGAACAAAATCAAGAACTACAACATCAGTCACAGGCGATCACATTGATGACAAAATGTACATGACAACCACCAGTGAAAACGTCAAGAATCATAAGAAACCTTTCACAGTGAAACCAACTGAATGCAGATATTAGCGGTGGTTATCTGATCTGTTCAGCAACATCATGATCACTGAAGATAACCAAACATTAAAAAGAAGATTGAATATCCGTCCCAGAGCAGAAGGTTCATCCAGAAGTGGAAATGATTGCGATGTCTACAACATGACCTTCACCCGCACCGTCCACACCCAGAGCATTGTGGAGTGAAACCTGTGCTAGGAGGCAGCTCAGGTTGGCTGTAGCTTCGAGGAAACACTCCACCCACGCGGGAGGCTAATGGTAAGCCCTGCTGTGGTAAGCCAGATCCCAGTGTGTCAGTACATGACGTAGGAAACTTGAGGATAAGTCTTGAGGACGAGAGCAGGTGGAGGTAGAGGGTAAGAGGACCTCAGACGTGCCTGTGAGGCTTGTGTCAGTACAGTTTGTTGCGGCTTGATCAAGTACAGGAGAGGCACAGGTGGTGTACACTTGCTCTGATCTCTCTCTTCGTACTGCCAGGAACGCTCTCGTAATCTCTCTCTCTCTCTCTTTCCCCTCCCTCCACCCTCTCCTCTCCTTTTAAGCCTCTCTCTCTCTCTCTCTCTCTCTCTCTCTCTCTCTCTCTCTCTCTCTCTCTCTCTCTCTCTCTCTCCTCCTCCTCCCTCTCCCTTCCTTTTAAGCCCCCCCCTCTCTCTCTCCCCTCCCTCCACCCTCTCCTCTCCTTTTAAGCCCCCCTCTCTCTCTCTCTCTCTCTCTCTCTCTCTCTCTCTCTCTCTCTCTCTCTCTCTCTCTCTCCGCCTAACTTGCTGACTTGCCCATCAACCTCCGTCAGACGTAGTTCATCAGTCCGGCACATGTAGGAGATGGCTGGCCCTGGGGCCGATGACGTTGGGAATTGATCTAACTCTTTCCAGGGCCGTGAGGCTGAAGTACATATCATATCCATGGGTCGGTCCTCAGACACCACCGCCCATAGCACGAACATCCTCATCTTACTGAATTTCTATCCACTATACAGTCTCTGATCTGGCCTCCGCTATCTGCTAACATACCAACGTACGGTCTAGTTTCGTGATGTAAACATAGACCTGACCTCAACGTCTCCACAACATCCAACACGAGAGTTAACGTTACCTTCTACACATCATCATCAATGTAAAGGTCGCTGGCATGATGAAAGATTCCGATCTCTTTATGTCTTATATTTATCCATAAACTTTGCATTCACGAAGGATGATGACTGGTGTGTTTATCTAAATTATATTATTAGATATATTATACTTAGTCGCTGTCCCACATCTACACTTGCTGCCTTCATCCATTTTAGTCGCCACCCCGCCACACATGAAATGGCACCCCCCTCCCCCCTGCACGCGCGCGAGGCAGCGCTAGGGAAGACAACAAAGGCCACATTCGTTCACACTCAGTCTATAGCTGTCACGTGTAATGCACCGAAACCACAGCTCCCTTTCCACATCCAGGCCCCATAAGACTTTTCATGGTTTACCCCAGACGCTTCACATGCCCTGGTTCAATCCACTGACAACACGTCGACCCCGGTATTATATATATATATATATATATATATATATATATATATATATATATATAACTTTTATGATAAAATCTAAGGCTTTACTGCCATGACCTTTATCTGCTAGCGTGACTTAATGCCAAACTGTCAGTATAGGTAGAGTTCAGCATCTGCCCTCCCCCATCCTCTCTCCCATACAGATAGATAATTATAAACAGGTAATTACTTACAAGATATATTAATAAAAGTTCTAAACCCAGGGCAGAGCCTTAGGCTGGAGGACTGAGGAAACCTTTCATTAGCGTTCCAAAATTCTTAGTTCACTGAAAAAAGGCGAATTGTTTCAAACACTTGAGTATATTCCATTACCAATCGTTCAACTTTAGATTCAGTTATGATCATGAATGAAGAATCTCATCGGGAAAGTTTCGTTCGCAGTACAAGGCAGAAATTACTGAAAAACTAAGAAAGTATGAAAAGTTTAGATGGTTAAGGTATGTGTACTTTCCTTCCTTCCTGTTGAAAAGTTTTGATAATGTTTGTGTAACATAAGTGTTACATGTGATGCGTAACACAAGGTGTAACACAAACGTACGTACACTTGCGATGTTCCAGGACTTGGGAAAGGTTAGAAATTAATACCTTACAGGGAAATAAATCTACCATCTCTCGCTGCTGTCTGTCTTTCTGTCTGTCTGTCTGTCTACCTGTGTGTTTATCTGTTTGTCTATGTGGTGGTTGCACGGCGCTGGCCCTGCAACACGAGCAACTCTCAACGTAGGTGTTCGATTTTTGTGTTCCTCTGTCTACCTGTCCATTTACCTGTCTCTCTCACTCTTTCTTTCCTATTGCACTCGCTCTCACTTTCCCCTTTTCCCTTCCCTTTTCATCTGTCTTTTTGCCCGCAAGCCTGTGGCTTTCTCTCTCCTTTTTCGCCTCTCTCTCTCTCTCTCTCTCTCTCTCTCTCTCTCTCTCTCTCTCTCTCTCTCTCTCTCTCTCTTTTATAACTCCATCTCTCCAACAGACGTTTATAGTCTCCTCAGCGCCAAGCGGCAACATCTTCAGAAGCGAGCACCATCTCTCTCAGCCTCCGGGACCATTCCTTCTACAAACTAACTTCATCACCTTCAACATCCAACGAGAACATGATATAGTAAAGGCAGCAGCAGCAGCAGCAGCATCGTAAGATGTCAGTAAGACCTCTGTCGTAAAGCGACTCTTGCTTAACATAATGTGGAACCATTTATAGCCACACGTTAAGGTCTTGTCCTGTTTCATACGTGTTCTTCCACAGTCTCTTCCACGTAAGGCAAGAACAAAATGACTGATCATTCTCAGGGTTTCCCTGACGAGCTTTGGCGAGATAATAATGAATGGCGAGGAAAATAGAAATATGATAATATATCAGTTTTACAGCCTGGAATGTGTTATTATTTATCAAGTTTTTTAACTTTAAATCTTTGATTATAGATTCCGATTATTTGATTCTCTGAAGTTATGATGCCAAGTTTTTGAATTTTGTTTTCGTTTGGTTTTTGAACATAATTTAAACATCGTTATGTAGTATTTCAAACGTTTTATTTTCCTTATGAACTTTGAACTGTCATGAAACTATACCAGAGTACAGTCAGCGCCGGGGTAACTTAGGTTATGCACGGGGGTTCAGACGTGATTTGGAGTATAGATCACAGCATCCATTCCTCTTGAACTCACGTCCTACCGTGTCTTAGGTTCCAACTCTCCATAAACTTCCTAATGACTCTTAAAGAAGTTTAATTCCCTCATAAAATTCGTCTTGACGTCATAACCGACAAATTATTACCTTTACTAGTGATACCTCCGTCAAGAAAGCGATGAATATCTGACAAATGTCAATTAGTTAAAGTGTTTTTTTATAGTCGAGTCCGAAATCACTGATAGATGTCCTCACTTAGGCAAGGGACGGAGTTAAGAGGGTCAAAAGAGAGGAAGAAATGAAAAGGAATGTTTACGGCATTACGAGGTAACAAAGAAGATGAGGAAAAGCTTGAAAATAAAACGTATGAAAAAGAGTGATGTGTGTGTGGTGTTATGTGTGTGTGGTGTGATGTGTGTGTGGTGTGATGTGTGTGTGGTGTTATGTGTGTGTGGTGTTATGTGTGTGTGGTGTGATGTGTGTGTGGTGTTATGTGTGTGTGGTGTGATGTGTGTGTGGTGTGATGTGTGTGTGGTGTGATGTGTGTGTGTGGTGTTATGTGTGTGTGGTGTGATGTGTGTGTGGTGTGATGTGTGTGTGGTGTTATGTGTGTGTGATGTGTGATGTGTGTGTGGTGTGATGTGTGTGTGTGGTGTTATGTGTGTGTGGTGTGATGTGTGTGTGGTGTGATGTGTGTGTGGTGTTATGTGTGTGTGATGTGTGATGTGTGTGTGGTGTTATGTGTGTGTGGTGTGATGTGTGTGTGGTGTGATGTGTTATGTGTGTGTGGTGTGATGTGTGTGTGGTGTGATGTGTGTGTGGTGTGATGTGTGATGTGTGTGTGGTGTTATGTGTGTGTGGTGTAATGCGGGTGATGAAAAGTTATCAGTCCACATTCCTTGTTGAGTTGTGAGTGGACAGTAACTGTAACACGGCTCCGGGCAGCACTCCACCACACTGCACTCAAGAGAATAGTATTTTCCTACGTGGCAACTGCCCGAAAATTTTGGGAGCCTTGAAAAATGTGTGGAAGTCGAGAACATTATCCTGGAAAGCAAAAATGGGTATGTTTGAAGGAATAGTGGTTCCAACAATGTTGTATGGTTGCGAGGCGTGGGCTATGGATAGAGTTGTGCGCAGGAGGATGGATGTGCTGGAAATGAGATGTTTGAGGACAATGTGTGGTGTGAGGTGGTTTGATCGAGTAAGTAACGTAAGGGTAAGAGAGATGTGTGGAAATAAAAAGAGCGTGGTTGAGAGAGCAGAAGAGGGTGTTTTGAAATGGTTTGGGCACATGGAGAGAATGAGTGAGGAAAGATTGACCAAGAGGATATATGTGTCGGAGGTGGAGGGAACGAGGAGAAGAGGGAGACCAAATTGGAGGTGGAAAGATGGAGTGAAAAGGATTTTGTGTGATCGGGGCCTGAACATGCAGGAGGGTGAAAGGAGGGCAAGAAATAGAGCGAATTGGAGTGATGTGGTATACAGGGGTTGACGTGCTGTCAGTGGATTGAATCAAGGCATGTGAAGCGTCCGGGGTAAACCATGGAAAGCTGTGTAGGTATGTATATTTGCGTGTGTGGACGTGTGTATGTACATGTGTATGGGGGGGGGTTGGGCCATTTCTTTCGTCTGTTTCCTTGCGCTACCTCGCAAACGCGGGAGACAGCGACAAAGTATAAAAAAAAAAAAAAATATATATATATATATATATATATATATATATATATATTCTTATCAACATGGCTATAATAAAATCTTAAACATGAATAAAGATGGTTAAGATAGATCAGTGAGATGAACGTAATCCTCATCCTCTTGAAGTGAATATGATACAAGTTACAAGATACAAGATACCATGACATGATACAAGACACAAGATACAAGATACAACATACCATGACATGATACAAGACACAAGATACAAGATACAACATACCATGATATGATACAAGATACCATGACATGATACAAGACACAAGATACAACATACCATGACATGATACAAGACACAAGATACAAGATACAACATACCATGATATGATACAAGATACCATGACATGATACAAGATACAAGATACAAGATACCATGACATGATACAAGACACAAGATACAACATACCATGACATGATACAAGACACAAGATACAACATACCATGACATGATACAAGACACAAGATACAACATACCATGACATGATACAAGACAAGATACAAGATACAACATACCATGACATGATACAAGACACAAGATACAAGATACAACATACCATGATATGATACAAGATACCATGACATGATACAAGACACAAGATACAACATACCATGACATGATACAAGACACAAGATACAACATACCATGACATGATACAAGACACAAGATACAACATACCATGACATGATACAAGACACAAGATACAACATACCATGACATGATACAAGACACAAGATACAAGATACAACATACCATGACATGATACAAGACACAAGATACAAGATACAACATACCATGATATGATACAAGATACCATGACATGATACAAGACACAAGATACAACATACCATGACATGATACAAGACACAAGATATAACATACCATGACATGATACAAGACACAAGATACAAGATACAACATACCATGATATGATACAAGATACCATGACATGATACAAGATACAAGATACCATGACATGATACAAGACACAAGATACAAGATACTATGACAACAATGACGAATACAAAAGTAAAGCAAGCTTTTTGAAATATAAGGTAATTGATTCTGAGATCTCATCATCATGTTGCCATTAACAACAATTAAACTGCGAGTTTAGTTACAATCGTGTTGCAAGTGATTACGTTTCTGAATGAGAATATCAAATCAAGTGGGGTTACGAGTTATGGATCGACTACATTGGTCGTTCTCGACTCCGTGTGCGAATTGATGGCGAACTGGACACAAAGATATGTGAAAGTAACCTTCAAAACACGAGAGCGTTGGTTCGGTTCCCTCATGGTCTTGGGTGAGAAATACAGTGTGTACAGACAGGGGTGGCCTGTTACTGGTCCTGTAGGGCCCGTCACATGTGTGTTGCAGTTGGGTGTATGAAGGTTTCAGACCCCAGGGGTCGTTATGAGGGTCGTGCAACACAGGGTCTCAGACCCCAGAGGTGGTCACAAGACAGTGTGTGGTGTCACAATACCTTAAGAACGTAACAGGTCTCAAGTGTTACCAGACAGTAACACATGAATCTAGTGTGGTTATCCTGTCCTGGTGGTTACGCTGCCAGCCACCACCAGATGGTAACTAGTACAGTGGGTGATGGCGATCCATTGTTTAATCTCTCGAGTACGATGGTGTAATCCTTGAGTCTGGTTGCTTGGCCTTTGATCTGATCCTTAAGGATTAGGTCAAAGGTAGGAATCTATACCAAAGAATCGTCGCGTTGTGCTCAAGAGTCATTCCATGGTGCTCAAGGGTCGTACTGTCGTGCTCAAAATGTTCGTATCTTCCTGTTAGATCACTGTTAGATCCCCTGTTAATCTGTACTGGTCGTCTGATGCAGTGATGGGGATGTGTTGATCACTGCAACTCTCTAGGCTGATGTGGGTCCCTTCAGACCATCGTAACTGGTCGACTGTCATTCATTAATTTTCTGCAGGATGAAGTTACAACCACTTCTGGATAACCATTGCGACATCACGTATATCCTGCGACAGATGAATGGTTCTCACGTCAGCTCCTGGCTGGCTGGATTGTTATGTCTGCGACTTCTCGTGTATCACCGTGAGTTCGTAACCCCATAACAAGGTGGGGGAGACGGCGTCTATAACTCATACTGGTGCAGGAGGGAGAGTCCGCCTCCCTGCTCAGGGTCAAGAAATTCTTCAGCACTGGCTGGTCGACGATACTCTCTACTTAGTTTAGAGGAACAAAGATCGAACTATTTGGAGTAGATTATCTTGCGTCCTTGTAAACAGATGTGACGTGCATGGCGTCATGTGGGGAGGCCTGGACGTGACGTGGGGAGGCCTGGACATGACGTACGGAGGAGGCCTGGACGTGACGTAGGGAGGCCTGAATGTGATGCGGGGAGGCTCGGACGTGACGTGGGGAGGCCTGGACGTGACGTGGGGAGGCCTGGACGTGACGTGGGGAGGCCTGGACGTGACGTGGGCAGGCCTGGACGTGCTTATGGTACAGGTGCAGGACAGGTGACCACGAGCGATAAAGCAGGTGTGTGTGTTGACGTGTAGCTATGTCCTCGTCCAGCTCCCAGCGTGTGGACATTCTCTCTTGCCTCGGAGGTGAAAGTTCACAGTTTCCCTGGCATTGTGTCCACATCATCGGAACGTTCTGTCGTCCATCTGACCATTGTGTGTTAAAGATGAACGATCCAGGCAGACTGGTCAGGATGCTGAAGGCTTCAGCTCACATGTCATCCTAACGCACAACATTTTGTCCATTAACAAAAATGTCCAGATGCTCTCTCTCTCTCTCTCTCTCTCTCTCTCTCTCTCTCTCTCTCTCTCTCTCTCTCTCATATTGATAATGATATCCTACACAGAAAAAAGACAGAAATTGTAATAAGATCTTCAGGAGATGCCACTGGAGTAAGCAAAATGATAAACACAGGAAAAGGACAAAAGAAATTGTAAGAAGACTTGAGTCTGGTGTAAAGATGGGCAGAAGGGAGTCTGCAGGAGCTTAGTGAAGAAGTAACGATATAAGTCAGTAAAGGAGATGAGCTGGTGAGGAAGGCAGTTGAAGACTGATGGACTTAGGAAGGATGGAGAATGAAGAGCTGGAATATGGAGACCACATTGATCAAATACTCCATCTGGCTAAGTAATGAATGGATCATTCACTGCAAGAGAGAGAGAGAGAGAGAGAGAGAGAGAGAGAGAGAGAGAGAGAGAGAGAGAGAGAGAGAGAGAGAGAGAACAAAACAAACTTGAAATCTGTTGCATCACGAGGTCATCATCAAGACAAGGAGAAATTAACAAGCTGGAAATATGACGGGAAAACTCACGAGGACAACTGAAGTAACGCATCATTCACCTCATCATGAGAGAACAAGAACTCTGGCTCTAGAGGCTGGAGACAAGAGCATGATGAATGATATTCTCTGCACAACAACAAACTGAGGTTATCATGAACAACAAACTTGCTTTAAGAATGTTCCAGTACGCAAGTCAGATAATTAAGTTTATAATAGTTTATCGGAACATACCACGAAGATGTCTAACATAACACACAAGAACCTGTTCCTATCAACGAAAGGGTTATTGGTGTACTACCAAGTGTACTACGTAATCTCTATGGGATAGACACAGAAACATTCAATATAAACCTTGATAGATGGCTAAACAATCCTCGTAGGTGAGCCTAAGATTGATAACCATGCCATCAGCGTAGCGGTAGAGGCAAACAGCATAGTTGATCAGGCAAGGTATGCCGGGGCGAGCACAGCACTGGCTCTACCTCAGGCAAAACCTCGTCGTAGGTACTGGTAGGTACTAGGTACTATCTCTCTCTCTCTCTCTCTCTCTCTCTCTCTCTCTCTCTCTCTCTCTCTCTCGCCCTGGGCTGAACTTTGACCTTTGCACCGTGAGCGGCGGGGGACTGGCTCTGTGTGTGTCATCGTCTACCATGACCTCACATGAGTCAGGCACGGGCGCCGGAGACCTCCGTGATCACTAAACATAACCAGCAATACCGTACAATGACCGAGCCCGGCCGACGAGTGGCCACACAAATGTACCTGGAGTTCCATACACCTCACTAGTGATCCTCTGCACCAGGGAAGGTGCACCTGGACTGGTATGATGAGTCGAAAGTCTGACAAGAGATGAATCAAGCGACCTTCAAATATCAATTTGAAATTGAATTATCATTGAAAGTTACAGTGACATTGTCAGCTCAAGTTAGAAGGTAATCCTACAGGATATAAAGCAAACAAGGATGATAAAAGTTATCTAAATATTTTCGAAATAGACTTTGTATAATGATCATCTGGTTATAATACACGTGTGAAAACAAAGCTAAAAGAAGAGTTTCTACCCTTATGTTTCCTGGTCGCAAACGTGAGTTTCCCACGGAGAACCAACTGTGGCCAAATGTTGATTGGGATCAACGTCGATCAACGAGATAAATGATGTAATATAATGAGATCAACGCTGACACCCACGCACACATCAGCGCTGACATCCACGCACACATCAGCGCTGACACCCACGCACACATCAGCGCTGACAATAAAAGGCTGGTGAGATGACACATCCTTGCTAAATACGATCGATTTCTGTCGAAATTAATTATAACGTTTAGAAACGACAAAGTGATTAGCTACATATGACTCTCATAACCGTAACATGCTCAGGGTCACATGTACACCATCTGGCTCGGTGTGTGAACTTACTAACTAGTGATGAACACATAGGTCACTGGATGGGCAGCAAAATGTCAAACACTGTCTCTCCTGATGATGTAACATCGCACTGTAAGAACGACACCCTTAACCCGCCGCTTCTGCGGCTTATCTCCATATTACATGTAAATGAACTTCATCTTAGATCCTCTGCTGAAAAGTCGGGTGGTAATACATCCGGGTCAACACCTCCTCCAGCCTCGGAGCAGACGACCAACCTGGCTGGTATGAAGTGTTAACTGTACAGCTGAAGGTGTGAAGTACAGACGAGGGACACCCAAGTTTGTGGCACTATACTGTGGACATATAATGTGTATGGTGATAAACAATACCTTTATATCTTTGTATACGTCTTATTTTATTTTTTTAGCCGTGTGCAGCGTTGTTGGAGGCCATTCTCATTGATTTACTCCACTGTGACTTATATGTAGCAAGAAGAAAAAAAAAATATATATATATATATTACTACCTACTTCCTACCCCAGAGGTCCTCTCTATATCCTCATTAGGCTTCTGCAGCGCTGAGTAAGTTTGCCACGTCCACCGGTCATAAAGTGTTGTGATGTGTGCACGTCTATGTAAAGAGGTTACAGAATAATTGAACAGTAAGTGCTCGGTATCTACTTTATAGCAGATGAATCGTGGGCATGAATGGTCTTGGGCGATGTTGAAGCGTTGTTTGTAGTGCTCTAGTGATGGTTGATGTCCAGAGTGTAAGCGGGAGAGTGTGACTCGTGTTTGTCTGGGGAGTGTGGTATCTGATGGTTGTAAATCTGGTGGGTTGGGAGATCGGTTGTCTGGTGCTAGTTCAGTTATTTCAGTTAGCGTTTTGTCAGTGTTATCTTTGCTAGGGGTGAGGGGATCTGTGAGCAGAGGTTACTGAAGTGTGAGGCAGGGGTAAGCTTATTATTTACACTTCCGGGTTGGTGTTTAGTTATAGAGTTATGCTGTAGCATAGAACTGAGGGCCGAGCATGGTGAGGTGGGACTCTACTGGGAGGATCTATGTTTGACTGTGAAGGTGTTGAGCGTCTGTGGTTGCTAGGCAGACAGTGAATGCTCTGAGGTCACTGTTGTGCGTGGTTTGCAGCTTCGTCATACGTCTTGTTGTGTGGTTGGAGCCTGGTCTGGCCACAACATGTGAAAGGGTCTTCGTGTTGGGCAGTACTTGTCCTACAGGTTGTGAGTTAAGCTTGTGTTGGTGTGGGAACTGTTCACCGTCGGCCAGATGTAAGTCTCACTCCAGGGGTTCCTCCTGCAGGCTTCGTGTCCATATACAACGCAGTTTATCCCTCCTACTGTCATCCGTGTGCCCGTCTTGTGTTCCCTGTCTTGTAATACGTTGTGGGTGTGGTCGTCAGGGTCGAGGGTCAGGGTGGGACCAATGTTGTATTGTGGTCGTCGCTGTAAAGGTTTACCTTCACACACCACCATCCATTTTCTTTTTCACTTTTTTTTTTGATTTCAAGAATAGTTTTTTCACTCGTTCCTGGAGACCGTTTCTCATAAAGGGAGTAGAAACCACTTCACCATTTTCTTGTCACACGTTCAGTAATATTTCTACGTTCTTTATGTATACTTTTCTATCTTCACTAACACAATTTCTCTTCAATTTTTCTTAAATTTCTTAAATTTCTCACATTTGTTTCTCTAATTATCTGTCTGTTTGTCAGTCTGTCTGGCGTGGGATTACTGTCGTCTCCCTGTCTCTTTCTCAATCTGTCTTCCTCATGTAATCTCCTTCGTCAACTGTGAACTTGTATTTGCCTCCTGGCTTACCTGGTGTACCTTTCTGCTTACATAATCAGGGAGGTCGACGCCAGACAGGGACCTGACCACCTCCTCCAGTAAGAACTATGAACACCGATATAATGAATAACCATTTCAAATTGTCACGTCAGACACATGCACGTATTCTTCCATTTGTATACAAATAAAAAAGTATAAAGACAAAGGGATGTGGACCTGGACACATATGGCTGATGGTAGGAAGGGTTATGTGCGCAATGTACACGGCTGGGCAGAGAGAGAAAGAGGAGGGAAGGGAGAGAGACAGTGGCAGCAATATGTCTCTCCCTCTATCAGAAGGGGAGATGAATGAAAGACAAACTTCTTAACATAATGACGAAGACGTAGGGTGGCACTGTGGCCGCTCCTGTGAAGACAATTATAGAAACCATTCCAGATCAGAAGCACAGATGATATCAGGGAGAAGGATTCCAGAGAAGAGTCGGGTCTGGTGTGCAGATAAGGAGTGCAAGATGAAACCAGATCATGGAAACTTGCTAGACGGTGGGAAAGCGTAAGGGTCGCCTCCAGACTTAGAGAAGACTCACGAGAGGAAAAGAAAGAAGTTTAAAAAGCTTTTTCTCTTCATGGTGTTCATGGAGGACTGGCGGAAGGTCTTAAAAGTTTTTTTTATAATGGAGGTACAATAATCTCTGTTCTCAACAGTTAATGTCGGCCCGAGCAAATGGTTTGGGAGGAAGAGAAGAAAAATTTCTGTCGTGTGTGACAAGACCTTTTTGAATACCTGTCCTTTTCTTGGATGCAGGAAAACGTGAGATGAGAGCGGGATGAGGTTGACCCATAATGGCGGAGAAGGTGTGAAGTCAGTGTTTTTATGTGTTTGTTTATGTTTTCTGAAATGGAGCCTAAAACTACGCGCTGGACGATGTAAACAGGTGTTTTCCTGACGTATTATAAACAACCAGGAACTGGAAAAACTTTTGTTTACATTAAGTGTATTTCATGACCAGGTTACATGATCCTGGAACTGTCGTCTGCTGTATGATGTCAGATGTTCAGTGACTGACCGTATCACTAGGAGTGCATTCTCATCAAAGAAATTCGCACTACAAAGGAATCTACATTTCCCTGCTTTGGGAAGTAGCGCAACTTGGCCTGCAAAAGCCTTTGGAAAGGTCCTAGTGACATCAGAACTCCTTCATAGAACTTGGTCTTGGGGTAATCAAAAATAGATATAAGCCAAGTACCCACTTTATCAATCAGCCGCTGGCGGAGGATGTGGACCGACTGTTGCAACCAAGATTCAAACATATACAGCTTCGACCCCGGACGGCCTATATATGCATCACGGTCATTAACGCTAACCGCTAACCGCTACACATTCAATATATAGGGAAAGAATCTTTCTTTCTTACTCGAGAATCTTAACTCTTTGAAGAATATGAATCTTGTCTTACGTCGAGGATAAATCTTGTAAATATTCTACAAGTGTTAATTCTGTAGGGATGAACCTCTCACAGGGATGGTTCTGCCTGGTGTATGGCATGTAGATAGTCTTAAGCCTTCGAGGAATAAGACTCCTGCAGCGTCGTTCTCGCTTTCCACAGTCTTTGTTGTAAATGTTACAACGGAAATTAAATGTCAAAAGTGATAAAGAGTGGAATATATAGAGAGATTTGTGTCTTGAACTCTCAAAAGGTGTTTGCGTACCTCCTGTTTTCCTCAATAAAAGTCTTTGTTTCGCTGAATTTGGTTTTTGTTTACAGATTGAACTAACAATATGTAAATCTAATCATAATTATATTGGAATTCTATTGATACAACAAGTAATCAGTCATAAGGAGCAAAGTGCTATGAATGAGAAACAATATAGTACTTAGTGTGATGTAAGGCTGATAGAAAGGTGAAGTGGAGGATTATTGGCGCGTAAGACAGTGATATGTAGGCAAACATGAGTAGGACGACACACCTGAAAGGAGAGAAGATAAAGATTAAGAATATGTGCATTGATAATGTAAAACTCAATTTCCATGAGAAGTTAAGTGACAAGGTGAAGTTGAAGGAGAATAACGGAGGTGGAGATACGGTGGGAACCTCCACAGAAGAGATTAACACAGTCACAGAAATTAACTGTCACGAAGGATTTGGAAATTTATGGGGTGGAAAGAGAGGAAGTGGGTGGTGGAATGAGGATGTGATATACTCGGATGGTGAGAGAGAGAGAGAGAGAGAGAGAGAGAGAGAGAGAGAGAGAGAGAGAGAGAGAGAGAGAGAGAGAGAGAGAGAGAGAGAGGAAAAGTAAGATGGCGGTCATCAGAGTTATGAATCATCACAGAATTATCGATTATCATAAATCTGGCTGTCCCGGTGAAGGACGCGACCATTGTAGGGTTTGTGGTCATTACAGACCTGGCTTTCATGAAGGAGGTTCTGACCAATATAATGATCGTGATCACCATATGTGATCAATGTAGAACTCGATATCGTTGTAAATCTTACGTTTATTTCAAAGTTTATGATCAAAATAGAACTGTTGAAGACTATGTAGCTTGCGATAGTCACAGATCTTCCATGTTTACAACATCTCCTGTTGTTCCATATTACGTAATGCTGTGTCAAACATTTTGAAGAAAAATGTATTATCAAATACTGACACAAATAAAGGATGTTTGAGATTCACTTTTATATAACAAGTTCAAATAAACACAATATACAAATGTAATTTATGGACACCATTTTTTGCACATTTACGAATGCTTTCCAAACTTGTTTAAAGAAAAATTAATAATTCTGTGGATCATACAAATTCCAGAGCGAGGTCGATATGGGTGAGCGTTCGTGAGGCACTTCCAGGCGAGGTCGATATGGATGAGGGTCCAGGTGCGTCCAGACTCAGCTTGATAAGGCCTAGTTTCCAGGCGCTTGCGGGGCCCCTGTAGGACCCATTCATTTCTCGTGCGCTCCTGGATAAGGCCGAGGATCTAAGATCCTTTCAGCACTCAGACCGATTGTGGTGAGGCTCACGGATCCTCTGAGAACATGTATAGGTAGGTAAGGTTGAGGATCCAGGATTCCAGTGCGTGGGTCGGTAAGGTTAGATGCAGGAGCTTCCACAATGGCTAAGGTGAAGACTTGATCAGAGACTTTCAGTGTAGGTCGATAAGGCTGAGGATCCAGACACCTTGAGGACGTATCTTGGCCGACAGGTCGAGGGTCTAGGTGCCTTCAGAGTGTTGGTCGATAACGTCGAGGTTCCAGGAGCATCCAAAGTGTAAGTTGATAAGACTGAGGTTCCAGGTGCTTCCAGAATGTAAGTAAATAAGGAAGAGGATCCAGAAGAGGCAGTATAAGTCTTGTAGTTAATTACTTGCAGAACACTTCAGACTGGAAAGGCCGGCTTGATATACTGTATTGGGTAACCCAGGTGATGTATTGTGATGGGGCCACCATGACGAGAGGGGGTACCATGGCCAGGGGCTACAGCCAGGCCACGTCAGGGGGCACTAATCTTAGGGGGTAATGGAAATGCCACTTGCACGGGAGCCAGTAAGAAGAAGTGGTCTAGAAGGTACTGGCAGGTACCTCATCTGGCTGTCTGTCTGTCTGCTTGTAGCGTAGCGCGCGCGTGTGTGTGTGTGTGTGTGTGTGTGTGTGTGTATGTGTGTGTGTGTGTGTGTGTGTGTGTGTGTGTGTGTGTGTGTGATGAAGTAATGTAATCATTTAACTAAAGTGCAACAATATGCATAACACTTTTCTCTCCTACTAAACCCACACCATAACAACCATATCCAAATTTTTCTCCTGCATCACCTGATATACACATCTCGGGCCCTCACAGTGAGTGTGAGCTTTGATATATATTTCCCTTCACTCACTGGGCAGCATTCAAGTGACCAGGCTTATTCTTGATTATTATTCATAATTATTCAAGATTATCCTGGACTGTTTAGTCACTTTCCCTGAAATCCCCTGGAAGCTTCAACTCAGGCAATTGAGTGTTATAGTTAGACCAAGGCAATATATATATATATATATATATATATATATATATATATATATATATATATATATATATATATATATATATTTCACCAGAAGTTTTTCTTATATCTGTTTAATGTAAACGACTATAGAGCGACTGAGTTGCCCATCAGGATGGTAGAGGAAACAAACAAGGAAAAGCACACTACAACAACTGGATGACGTCAGGTTCAGCAGAACAGTTGAAACGAACACTGAAAGCGTTCGCGAGAGATTACCATGATCATGCGGCACATTAAGTCAGACAAGAACAGCAAAGAACACGAACAAAACAAACAGAGACACAGATATAGCACATCACGTACAGCAAAATAAAACTAAAACACAATAAGAAGAAAGAAAATCAAAGAACAATTGTTCTTTAAAACCTGACCCTCGTCACAACCATGCCTAACACCGTCACTACCTACAACAACAACTCTACAATCAATATATCAATAGAGATTCAGCAACATCAGCAGTCGTCGTCATTATCAGTGGTCATCAGCACCAACAATAACATTACGTGAACACCAACAACATGGTTAAACTGTTCAATCAAACATCCCTGCAACACACTAAACTGCCCAAGACGCTAGAATCTCACCAGTTCATGGCCCGTTTAAATCCTTGCAAATATTCAACTATATCTGGTGTAAGCTGAGGGATTTCCAGGGAGAGGTTGGGCTAAGTTTGTGCAGGAAGACGAAAGTACATTTGTAAATAGACGAGAAGGGACGAGACACGCAGGACTCAGGGGCTCACTTATTCACCGTCTTAGAAAAAACAAATAAAACTTAGAAGATATGAAAACATAATGATACAAAGACGAAAAGGGACGAAAAAATATATCTTGTAAACAACGATCAATAGATGATTCGGAATGAGAAACATTCAACAGAAACACTTTTTTTTTTTGTCTTTGAAAATGATCTTTAACAAGCAAACATATGTTGTATTTGTTCTGGTGGGGAACCCACCTCGGCTATTCGTACAGACCCCAAAGGAAACATTTGTTTGTTGGTAAGTGTGAGGTGTTGTGCACGAGGGTTGTACCTCAGCATTACGGAGGATGCGTCGTCGCTTCTCATGTGGGAAGTACAGCCTCACTCACGGGTCCATACTATGGTCAGATGTATTGTATGTTACAGTTGGTGAGTCTGGTAACATCTCGTTGTTTGGTTGTCCGTCTGTTTGTCTGTCTGTCTGTCTGTCTGTCTATCTGTCTCTGCAGTGGACGTTACGAGTTATTGCTGCCTTTTGGCAAAACTTTATTGATGAAACCCTCCCTCTGTCTCTGTACTGATCAGTGGTTGAAACCACTCCTAGATGACGCCAGAATACGTTACTACATAACGACCGTGGCAGCAGAGAGGAACTGTGTTATTCATTCAGCAAGACGGGCAGTGAACGCTACGCGCTGGTCCTGGCTTTTATAAGAATTTCGTCGTCAGTACGCGTAGGTGGGGACTCTCTCTCCAGAGTAAGTTTGAGGTGACCCAACATTTCTTCCATATCTCGTCAGTATCCACAAGACGATGTAAGTCTCATTAAGAACAACTTTTGAAATAATATTTCTCGCTTTTGTTTCATCTGGTATTTTTGCCTTCATGTTGTTAATCGATATATATCCAGAGTTCTGATAATTGGCTCGTGAGAATTAGCTAACATTTCACTTTCTTTCTATCTACTTACTGTTTCCTAACATATCTATTTCACTTTTAGATTAACGCACAGGTCGGGTTAGTCATACGTGTCTGGCAGTTGAGTGAGAGACTCGATATGTGTATATGTACATGACAGGTCTGCAGGAGTTCTGAAGTGTTAAGTAAAATGAATGAAACATGAAAATAACGTAACATAAACTTGCAGCTCATCTGCTGATTTCTTCTATCAATTTGCAATGTGATCGCGACTATGTGATCACATACCTTCTACAATGACTTGACAAGCACTAAACGATCGCCTTCGCAAACCACACAAACATTCCATTGTACCGGATATGCTACATCATGCACAGTCTCTCCTGTGTTCTGAACATCACTCATCTCTCTAACATCATAAAACATCGATCTAACAAAACACAAGACCTCACCTGCACACCATGTTACGTCTACACTCGAACACTGAACACTAAATCCTCAACTGTCTTGTACTCTTACCCTCATATTACAAATACATACTCATCAACACACTTCCATATCCTTATCTGTACAGCATACATACATCCATACCTATACTCGTAAGTCCACACATTAAAGAATACAGACATTCATTATCATAACTGTGAGCACTGCTTCCATTGTACTAATATCTGACCAAAAGTTACAAGTTTTCCTCCGTTAAATGGACCCTCTCTCCTCCACCAACACCAGCAGTACCTCGCGTAGTGTCATAACATTGTCTTCTGCGTCGTTAAGTGTAAACAAAGCCATCGTGAGAGTCCCTCAGTATCAGCAGTGCTGTGAGGCACGGTCGTCTGGTGGGTGTTAAGGGCCAGCCAGACTTACAAGGGATGTGGTAATGTTACTTGTGTAACGATGTTGTTGTGGGAGAGAGATCAGTGCCGTGTGTGTGTGTGTGTGTGTGTGTGTGTGTGTGTGTGTGTGTGTGTGTGTGTGTGTGTGTGTGCACGTAAATGCAGATGTGGTTTTGTATGTTTACATCTGTTTTAGTGTGTTTATGTGTCCTGTGTCTGTGTATATAACCAAGTCACATGCTTCATTGTCAAAGTAACTTTATCTATACAAATACACGTGGAAGATATATGTGAACAGATATCTATATGTGAATAGATATCTATGGCATTATCTAGATTTAGCAGGTGGATGGAACATTTGAGATGTGATCTAATGATTTCAGGCAACTGTAGCTGTCAGGCTAATGAGAACTACTGTCTTCCCTTGACATTGTCTTCTCCCTCACACTACCTTCTCCCTCACACTACCCTCTCCCTCACACTATACTACCTTCATCCTCAGAAAGTCTTTCTCATCACATTATCTTCTCCCTAAAGTTGTCTCCTCTTCACACTATCCTCTCCATCACGCTGTCCTGTCCCTCTCGGTGTATCTTCACAGTGTGTTCTCCATCATACTGTCTTCTCCCTCACAATGCCTTTCCTCCTTACCCTCGCTGACTCTCAAAAATCAGCGACTACCTACCAGGGTGGGTAGGGTGCAGCCAGACTCCCCTCACCAGGAGCAGGGTGAGGTAATGGATGACTCTGGGTACGAACCTGTAGTACATTTTTTATGCCACTCTCGCTGCTCTTGTGTGTACACCCCAGCTTCACAGTCGACACAGATGATGGACTTTTTTAAGCCATGATGTTGATGCTCTGGGCATATCTCCTCTTCCCTCTGGGTTCTGAGGATGGAGACATGTGCTGAAAGGGACACTGATTGTGGAAAAGATTTTTAATCTATTTCCTGAGGTGAATGTTCTAGCTGTTCTCTGTTCTGCATAGAATTAACGTCAGTTCGCTACCACAGTTCGAGGCAAACTTTGTGGTAGGAAGCATATGTCTTCTTCGAGAGAGTATGTGGCATGTTCCTTGTCAGATTAATGAAAAATAAAAACACCCTTCCATGTCACTTGTATGCAAGGAAGACATGTTCACCAGTGGCATAAAGATGGGTAAGATAGAGTGACAGTGACTGGGATATCTTTAGGAATATGAATCCTGCTCTCTCAAGCAAGAGAGGCAACACCAGGAGGAGCGATACTAACAGAATCTCATCGGAAACGGGAGTGATAACGGCAGCAGACGAATGTGTGGCAGCAGAAAA